>NW_024582881.1:250349-327607 GCF_018398535.1 Haplochromis burtoni | reverse complement strand
TATATAGATAGATAGATAGATAGATAGATAGATAGATAGATAGATAGATAGATAGATAGATAGATAGATAGATAGATAGATATAGAAAATGAGCATTCACTTGCTTTTAGAAATTGGCTATATAAATAAATTTTGCTAAGGATGAGTAGCTCTCTAATGCTTTTTTGTGTAAAAGTAACTCACAGAACAAAAAAGGTTGGAGACCCCTGCTCTGTTAATTAACAATATAAATCAGTAATGTTGTGTTGATGGTTCTGAAAGATAAACTTGTAATGTTTAGAGTCCTAAGCTTTTAATCACAAAAAGAGAGAGAATATATAACTAGTTATGCATTCAACAATATGTTGTTTTTCTACACTGGATGATTAGTTATGTATGAAAAATGAAATGAATTTTATTCACATACTACATATAATGAATGATAATGATGAAGCAAAAACTTTATCTTTTATAAATATTACACATTTTACAATTTATTGAACAACGGCATTCACATTGTTATTGGCACTTTGCACATCTACAGCAGTTAAGCAGAGGTGGAAAGAGTACTAAAATATTTTTACTCAAGTAAAAGTACTATTACTTTGCTGAAATTTTACTCAAGTACAAGTGAAATTACCTGTCTAAAAATTTACTCAAGTAAAATTAAAAAGTAGCTCATTTAAAATGTACTCAGAGTAAAAGTTACATAGTTACTTTTTTGTCAGCAGGAGGACAGCCTCTTCTGAGTAGTGCAAAAATGACAATGGGATAAATCTCAAAGTAGTTGTTTTTTAATTAAAAGAAAAACTTTACAAATTAAAGTGCAGTGGCAGTTAAAGTGCAAGTCTATACATCAAAATGGATAATGGTCACCAAACCAACCAAACTGTCAAAACCATATAATTCTTTTACATGAGAATGTGTTCTAAACTGTCAAATAAGAGAACAAGTACTGAATTGAGCTGTACGGCAGCTGCTATAAAAATGTGTTTTAAGTTTTTTAAACATAGCCCTGCTCTGTTAATTTTGAGGAGCATTTCAATACAATTCAATTCAATAAAGCTTTATTGATCCTGAAGGTTGACCCCGAAGGAAATTGGGTTAAGGCTGCCGACCTTTGCCAGCGCCATCTTACCCTTCTGACCTTACATACATTACACAAACATCACATGGGGAAGACAGGTCAGAGAGGTATAACAATGGAAAATGCACAACATGAGGAAAGATAAGGAGAAAAAAATAACTCCCCCCAGACTGAGCTCCAACAGGGAGATCAGTTTGAGAACAGAAAAAAACACCTCTGCACATAGCACATGTTATTCTTTTGCCTGCAGTGTGAACATATGTGGGTTAAGTAAGAAAGTAGCCACTTCTGTCTTCTGTCTAATTTAACTATTTTTTTAAAATAAATTATTATTATTAACAAACAGGAAAAATGTAAGTAAACACATTTTCTTTTGGCAATTTACCAATCCTGTAAAAAAATTAAGTTGCGTGGACAACAACGTGCCCAATAACAGCTTATGTCTTAATGTGATTAACTTGAGCACAGCCTTTTTGCTAAAATAAATGTACAGGTTTCATTTAACTTACCTCTACATGCTTGCGCAGGTTTGATGTGGAATTTTTAAAAGCTGCTAACTCGGTCTCTCTGGGCAAACACAGCTTACACTGCATAATAAAGCTGTTGCCTTTCTTGCACTTGAAGCCGAAATGGTCCCTTAAATACGGCCAGAGGTTCACATCCGTTTCTTCGAGTTCAGGGTCAGCAGAATTCAACCGGGTTTCTTTTTTCGCTGGATCCGTACCACCGATGTCAGACTCCATCTTTATCGTGACCCAACGCCAATTTGTTCTACTACCCATCATTACCTGCAGTATTTCTGAAGCGCAATGTTGGGTTTTTTTTTGTTTGTTTGTTCTTTTAATTTACTCAGTAAGAGGTGTGATTGAAAATGTAGCAAAGTACAATACTTTTTAAAAAATATACTTAAGTAAAATTACCGACTTGAAAAATGACTTTAAAAAGTACAAATACACAAAAAATACTACTCAATTACAGTAACGCAAGTAAATGTAATTCGTTACTTTCCACCTTTCCTTTTAAGCATATAAAATATATTAAATTTCATTCATTATACATTACAGGGTGACATGAAAAGTTTTTTGCTGTATAATAATGTCTACAAACATGCAGTTTGTAAAAATATAAATACAGAGCTATTTCATGGTGGGCAATTATTATTATCCTTTAAAAAAAATAGTACAGTCACTCTAAAAACTTTCATACCATAATTCTTTACAGGACTGTTTCAGCATCACTCTACATCTACTCAGGTACTTCACTATATTCAACCTCAACCATTTTATTTGAGTATCCTTCCATATTGTGCATTAAATTTAACTTGAAAGCAAATGACTGTATAGCAGACACTTACTACTATAAGTGTCTGTTATACAGGATAGTATTTCACAACCCTTCATAGTGTGGCCTCTAAAAACACTGTCTTCAGGTGGTCTTCAGGTGCTTGTGTTAAATATAAGTACAGTTTAATTTGAACAATTTTATTTACTTTTTGGGTCCAGAAAAAGAGAATAAACAATTTCAGATTTACTTTTCAGATCTCTTCAGTTCATTTCATATTCCCATTGCGAAGGTCCCACATAGCAGACAGGTCTGGCCCGGATCTGGTGTCAAGCCGGCACTGCTGGCTGACCTCTGGAATGGTAAGTGGTGTCATCCAGATATGGGCCAGCCCTGGCGTAGATGGCACTGTTTATGTGATAGCATGCCACATCTGGCCCGATTGTGGTTTGGTTTATGTGGCCCAGGCTCATAGAAAACAGGTCTGGCCCAGATCCGGCATCAAGCTGGCACTTCTGACTGACTGGTGTCATGGCAGGGTATATGTCAACCAGATGTGGGCCAGGTCTGGCAATGATGGCACTATTTATGTTCCTATTTTCCTATTTTAGTTAGAAGACCCAAATGCCATGTTGCAATACTATACTGCTATGGTAGCCAACTTTATCCAAAACCTAGTGAGGGTTTACTCATGTTTACCACTGGGTGGCTGTGTCTCAGGTGGTAGAGCAGGTGACTAACTGATCAGAAGATTAGTGGTTTGATCCCTGGCTCCTCCAGTCTGCTTGTCAAGAGTTTTAATGTGTATAATGTGGTTAGGAAGCACTCAGTTTGGAGAAAGTGTGTGATTGGCTGAATGTGGCATGTCGTATAGAGCACTTTGAGTAATCTCTGATAGTAGAAAAGCACTATATAAGAATCAGTCCATTCGCTGTCCGAACAGAGTTTTGTCATGTTACTTTTGCACTATTATGTTCTGGCACATGTTGTTATTACATGGCTTGATTAAGGTACACATTAGGCTGACATCTGGGGCCAGAGCTGAAATTGTTCTGGGCCAGCACTGGCCTTGTGTTGGCCCATGTGTGGGCCACCTCTGGCAAACCAGATCTGGGCCACCAAAGGGCCGTCATTCTTTGCGGTATGTGGGCCATTTGTAAGCACACTGTGTGGGCCAGATCCGGGCCATACCGATTTTGCTATGTCAGGTCCTGCCCACCAGGTAGGAAGTTCTATTGTAAGGAAATGGGCGAGCAGGGGAGGGATTTCAGACCTTCTTTGAAGATTAGATAGAGATCTACAAATATGAACCTTTGTTTTTATCCTGGACCATCTTCCAGTTCTTCAGTATTTACCTTGCTATATTTACTCTTGAAAAATCCAGCCTAGAAGTGCAAGGGAAAACATAAAATTCAAGTAACTGTGCATAAAAATTATGTTAATGAAAAGAAAATTTAATTATTTGTCCACGTTCTCTAATAGCTTTTCTTATGAAAAAATTAATTGAAAAAGTGTGATCATCATCTCACCTTATACAGGACAACTGTGAGTAAAATCAGAAAAATCAACCCTCCCAGACATCCTCCAATGATCTCTTTGATAAAATCTGGCTCAGGGTACACTTCTACCTCTGCCTCAATCTGAAAGATGAAGTGACAGTTTGTAAATAAAATGGAAACTGTTATTATTATTATTATTATTATTATTATTATTATTATTATTATTATTATATCAAGATAACATTATATACTATATATATTACAAGTGCTCACCTTGTGAACAGGAGAATTGTAGTCAGACCCTGTTGAAAAGTAGACGTACTTGCTTTGGTCGTACTTCAGACTGACTTGGCTGGTCAAGAGGAATTTGGCAGATTGAAGTCCAATCTAAGAAAAAATCAAGAGGGATGAGCTGAATTTGAAAATGAAAATAAATATATATAGGAAAATATATATATATGAGTTAGTAGTATCATGTAAGGAAGAAGTGTGACGTGAAAAAAAAACCCTAATGTAGCACTTAACATAAACGTCCCATCAGTTACCTGCTCTATCCACTGTGAAGTGAGGTTTCCAGAGATTTCATACGTCCTCTTCTCCTGCCTTTCCATAGATGTCAGGCACTCAAACACTCTACACATGGCCACAGAGCAGTCCTGTGGATCATTTAAAGAAGACTAAATGCAACAAAAGTTGATCCATTGTAATGTTAAATCTACAATGTTTAGACTAATACTTACCACTACTTTATTTTTTTGGATCTGAAGAACAAAGTCTTTAACATGTGGTTCTTCATAACTTCCTTTCTTACAGTCTGCAATCTATAATACATTTGATTTATGGTCCCAATGTTACCACATGCATGTATTACACTGCTAAGCATGAGCCATTTTTGTAGTCAATACCTAAAACAACATACAATACTGTGTACAAGCCTTGAGCCACCATCATTTCTCTATGTTTTGCAGGAAAAATGGAAAATAGTTGCAACAATTTACTGAAAAATGCAAACATACATCTATATATAGTAAATAAGACACAGTGTGTAGACTTTGGCTTGAAAGTCAATATTTGGTATGACCTCCTCCTTTAATATTCAACACAGCAAAACCTTTAGAAAGCCTAAAGAACTATTATTCAAGACCACTTACATTTATCTTTGATAGCAACATATAAAGAAATGAAGGGTGACTTAAGACTTTTGCACACTACTGCATATATATTACCTGTAGGTTGTTCGGATGCACCCAAATGTCTTTTCCCCCAAGCTTCACTGGAACCTTGATCCACACAGTGAAATTATGAAGTGCTCTGATATCATTTGTTAGCTAAACAAGAAAAGAAAACAAGAGCTAAGCATAATAGTTGGATCTAAATCATAGAATTACCTTTACAAAATACAGATATATACACATGTCATGTTCTACCGTGATTGATTGTTGGACTGGTTTCTGCAAATCATTCTTCCCAAATGTGAAATTGTTATAGCTGCGGGAGCTAAACAGACATATTTTAAAGATTGATTAAATACCATGTATTAGAACAGTTGTCACTTTCTATTTTTTTGTTTCCTTTTCTGTTACAAAGAGAACAACACATACCCTTTAATTGTCATAAAAATGCTGTATTTTACATCAATCAATTTCTTTTTGTAGAGTTCACTTGTAGGTGCATGCTCCTGATTTCCACTGAAAGAGAGCGGTGAGCATATTTATACTGTATCTGTGGGTCTACTGCTTAAATGAAAAGTACATGTACCAGAGAAACAGTACCTGGTGGCATTTGCAGTGACAAATATCTTCCTCTCAAATTGACTATTGGTGTCAATCCCATAGCAGACAATGAAGGAAGCCTTAATGGAATGAGAGAGATGAGTGACTTCTCTTTGTCCTTAAGTTGTGCAAAAGTCAGAAAAAACAAATTGATAAAAGATTTTTTGTACAAATAAAATTAAAAAACAAACCTTAGTTTGGCTCTTGAAAATGGGCTTGTCAATAGTACAGTCTGTCCTTCCTCGTGATAAACCATCTTCACTGTCCAAGGAGTTGCACTCAATTCTTCCCTTTTATTAGGAAAAAAAGATTCTTTGGAAGAGCAGCAGATCAGTGATGAACTGATACAGACTTGATCCTGATGCCTTACCTGCTGACTCGTGAACTTCCTGTAGGAGAGTCCAGCTGGATACGTGAGAATAACATGGCTGTTGTAGGAGTTTTCTCCTCTGTTCTCCACTGTGACTGTGACATTCAAAAGCTCATCAATGCCCACTTTAACCTCTGAGGATCTGTGGAGTATGAAGCCAGATGAGAATAAAAGGAGAGGAAAACAAGACGACAGCTGAGCTAAAAGCACAAAATGCTAAATTTATGGTAGTTTTCAATTGAATGTTAAAATGGTAACAACTTACAGATCCTAAGGGATGTAGTATATTAACTTATTGCATTAACATGTTAGCATCTACTGATTAGCCATCCACTCACTTTCTACTGCTATCACAGCTAACATTGGGCAAGGGCCAGCAGTATACCCTGGACAGATTGCCAGTCTGACACAGGGTAGGATAGTGCTTAAAACTCGGCATTAGGAGGCAATATGGTGTTTATCAAATTGTACAATATTTCAGCTTATGACCTAGTAAAATTGGAAATAAAATATATAAAATGGGTTCAAATAGAGAAAAGTTAATTTTTATCTACATTGGGAGGTTTCTTAGCAGATAATCTCTGCCATCATGAGTAATTCTCTGATCAATTATATTTCATTATATTGCAGTCTTTTAAATAGCTATGCTTTATTGTGCACCACAACATGATGAAATAGCATAAAAACTCAACCTGACATTTGTACAGTCATCCCACTAACAGGGGAAAGACAGACTGCACTGAGTATTGGTTATTTAATCGTCGTAGCAAGCAGAAAAATAATTTTACACATGGAGTCTCCAGGCAAATAGACATGCAAGAGTATTAGGGCCACATTACAAAAAATATATATTATTCATTATTAAAAAATTAAGTCTAAATTTCGAGAAACAGTTGAAATACTATTTGGGGGAAAAACAGTTTAAATGTGCAGATAACAGTTGTTGCTACAGATGCTATACCCTCTACAAGATGCCTTGAGTAGATGAATTAGTGAACCATCGATATCTTTACATCTGTCCATTACCTGCCTTTTCATTTTTTACTAATCCACTCTTCCTCTTGGTTCAAGGACTTTTGGACTTCTTTGTGCCTCTTTGTTTCATCGTTTGTTTCTTGTTCTTAGTTTCCTATTCATTTAGTCTGTTTCCTTTTGTGTTCTGTTTGGCATAGTGTTGCTTCTGTATGTCCTCCCCAATTAGGTGAGTGATGTCTTCATGTTGTGTATCTGCCGGTTTCTCTAGTGATGTCTATGCATGTCTGTTTGTTTGCTCTCTCGCCCTCTTTCCTCCCTCGCTTTCTCTCTCCTCCCTCTGTTGCTTGGGTTCCAGCATTTTGCGTCCCAGTGTTTGTGTTCCTCGTACTTCCTGTTTTACTTGGATAGTTTTCTGTCTCATGTGCCTCATATTCAGTTTTGCTTCCACCTGTCCCGTCTATTTGATTGTTGCCAGCCATGTTCCCAAGGTGTTTCCTCTCTGCCCTGATTCCCTTGTGTATTTAACCCTCTCAAGGCAGGCATTGCAGATTTGCAACAAGTAAAAGCTAACAACCTGATTACCCCACATACATACTTTATGAATTTGTTCTACTCAGAAGTACCACTGCAGGTATTGTTTTGTGCATTAGCAACTAAAACTTAATTTGAGCCTGAGAGGGTTAATGTCTGCGTCTGCCTCTGTCTGGGGTCGTGTTCTCCCTCATTCCCCGCTCCCTCATTGGGTCCCCCAATCCTGCCTGCTTTACACAGTGCATGACACGATTCTGAAGTACGATTTCATTGACTCAGAGGGTACAGTAGCCATGGCAGTTTGTCTTGAAACAACAATTGTAATCTCCACATTTCGAATTTTCTCAAATTAATAAATAACATTTTTTCTTCTGTGTCCCTCATACGCCATCGTAAACAGATTTACTATTTGTGTTAGTGTTTTTCTCTTCTTTTTATTTTTGTTTCTTTATTTCTCTTTCCAGCTTTGTTGTGACTTATTAATCATAAGGAAGGAGAATTTTGACAGAGTGGCCATAAATTTTATTCAAATGTTTCAGTAGAATAGTGTTTTTATGCTTCATGTACAAGCAATTAAAAGTAGCACATTTCCAGGCACACAAGTTGTCAAATTCTGGGGTTTTTTGTGAATTTGAGTTTAATCATAAATATGTCTGAGTTCGATTTTCAGCGGATGTTTTAATACTTATATTTTTAATTTTGGATTATTTTTTTGGTTTTATTTTGGTGTCCAGTCTTGGTTTTATTATTCTTGGAATGCTTTTAAGTTTTGTGACATAATTGTCTTTTGGGTTTTGGCTCTAGGTATTTGGCCTCCCCCAGTGTTTCCCTGAACGTGATTTTTTTCTTCTTTCTGTATTTCCCATTCCCTTGTGTTTTGGGATTTGGTCTTTTCTTGGGAATGTGTTATAATTTTTAACTTAGCTATTAGCATTAAATTAGGCTTTTTGTTGATCGTGTCTGCTTCCTGTGTTCTACATGCTGGGTCCTTTCAAATCCATGAGCCACACAGTCGCCTGACTGTGACACAAGTAAAGCTTAACTTTAGTAACTGGGCCTCACCTGGTGAAGTTGAAATCCACCTTCAGGTTATCATTGCAATTCTTGTCAGTGCCACAGTTGATCTCAAAATTTAACTGTGGAGGAAAGCATGGTGTATTTACATTATACATTTCACTCATTATAATTTCATTTTATTGTAATTATACCTCTGTACACCACTAAAGTCAGTGTTAAATCAAACAATGTGTGACTGAAGTGCAGATATTTAGCTTTAATTCAAAGGGTTGAACAAATGTCTGCATTAATGGTTCAGAAATAACAGATCATTTTTGTACAGTTTCAGAGGCTGAAGAGTAAATGTAATACCTATGGACCTTACTATGTATTACTATGTATTCCACAGCAACAATGAATGTATTCTCTTTTATAAGTTAGGTGAGTAGTGTTAGCTGGTTATGTCACCAAGCTAAGCAGCTGCATGCTTATTGCTGTGAAATGGACTAACATTAACCAAAACTTTCTGTACTGAAGATAAAATTCTTTCTAACGATATTCTTGGTCCACTTTGTGGAGATACAGAAATTCTTTTATTGCTGCCATATAATCTGCATCATTATAATTGCATTAATAACATTCTTTACAGCATTATTTCATGTAATAATATTTCTCACAGTATTGATACTGCATTAGAGTTGTTTAATGAAGATGTCCATTTGAGGATCCTTCCATTATGTTAACTTTTATTACAAGTACGGTTAGAAGTATTTTATACATATTGCATATCTGTGCTTATTTTGAGTTGATATTCAGTTCATTAAGGGTCTTAAGCTTCACTGGCGTGACTGTCCAGGTGATACATGCTGAGGGAAACTAGAACATAGAAGGATGATTGCATGCATGCTTACAATACATATAACACATATAATCTAGGAATGTGCCAGGCCTGAGGCCTTAACTCATTTGGTGTCTTAATATATTTTATTCTACTTGGTAACAGACGATCAGAGTCAATAATTAGCCTCAGAGACCCTGAGGGCTTGAAGTTTATTACCTTGTATGGAAGGTGTTATAGAAAAGAGAAGTTCTATGTCTGCTTATAGCTATTAAAGATGTACGATTAACGGTGACTAATGTCTGGAACCTATTTTAATCTGTCATTGACGCCATGGGGGGGCATGTACCCCACTGGTTTATAAGTATCCACAAGATGTATTTTGGTCAGAAGACATATGTTGATGTTTTCTCCGGGTTGTTAATAAACTCATCGTTTGATTGCACTTTTCAGGGGCCTCCATGGTTTGTGACACTGCTCTACATTGATTGATTTCGCGACAACTTCTAAAAAGGATCTTGTTCCTCTGTAGGTGCAAGGACTCTAGTTAGAAAGGCTTGAATATTTTTAATTCAGTGTTTTCAGTTAGAGTTTGTCACTACTCTTTGAAGACCTGACAAATGCACAGGTTCTTCTCAATGCCAGACTTACATAAAAAGTAAAGGCAAAAGTATTAACTGTACACTTATAGTGCACATTGCTTACGGGATAATTAGTTGCTGTTGGAGCATGCGGGGAAAGACTTGGTGTGAGATTTTCCTCAGAAGGCAAACCATAAAAACTGAATTTAATCTCATTAGAAAGAGGACTGAGAGCATCTTCTGGACAGGCCTGCAAGAAGAGAGCAATGTCAGTGTTGCAGGACTACAAGACTAAAATTAAAATATTTTCTTTACTGACTTAAACATCTGTTGGTTCATTTGATAATTGTGATGTTATTAATAGAATTTACCTCAATAAAAAATGTTACAGTTAAACACGTTTTCCCCAAGGTGACAATAATTGATCCAGACTGCTCTTGTTCTTTCGCACTGAAGTAAGCTCGTTTTTTTGAAGGTTTGCGAGTGGTATCCAATGTTAACATATAATCAATCCTTGCTTGAGCTGGAATAGATCAGAGTTTGACTTAAATGTTACAAATGCACATGCATACATAAAGTAATGGTTTAGTGATTTAGAAACAGATAAGAATAATAAACCTGCATGTAGCTCTTTCGTAGACAAACTGCTCATGGTAAAGCAGACTGTAACTGTGTTCTCCAATGGTTTTGAGCAGTCTACATTCTGAGTAGAGATTTGGTCTGGGCTGAATGACACCTCAGACTTTACCTCTACAATGGGTCTTGATCTGGAAATGGACATAATAATTAATGTGCAATAATAACAGTGTGCAATACACATACACTTATTCTTCTTTTTTATACTAAGTTAATATACTGTGTTGTGTTGTGTTGTTTGTTACGTTGTGATGTGTCATATCGTGTCGTGTTGTGTTATATGTAGTGCCGACGTAGGACAGTTTTTCCAATTTCATTGTACTACTGTACTATGTATGACTGTGCAATGACAATAAAGAGTTATCTTATCTTATCTTATCTTATCTTATCTTATCTTATCTTATAATAGGGAAAGGAGATGATGAACTAGACATGTGAATGACTATTACCTTTGTAATTACTACTAAGCTGACAGCTAATCTTCATTGTAGATCATTGTTCTGATCAAGACTTCACAACTGTGCGCACTTTTCTTTGATTTACTCGCACTGCACATTTTATAAACCACTATGTCTACTTATTTCTATCAATATCTCTGCTACTAAAAGTTTGGGGTCAGTGAGAGATGTTAATTTTCTAAGTAAAGAACATTTTCTCTTATTATATGGCATCAACCAGATATGTTTTAAATGAAATTTAATGATTTAAGGAAGCATTCATTATAAATCTGTAATGCTTTCTAAAGAAGTATCTACAATCACCACCAAGTTTGTTACTGACACCTTGGTAGTACTTGGATGGACCCTCCTTTGCTTTAATTCTTAGTTGCATAAATTCAATAAGGTGTTGTAGTCCTGTTCAACCACATCCCAAAGCTGCTATTGGACTGAGATCTGCTGACTGTGGATACCATTGTTGTTAGAGACCAGACTCATCAGAGTGTTTTTCCAATCTTCTGTTGTCCGTTTTTGGTGAGTCCTATGCCCTTATGCATACCTTGGGAGTAACAAGTGGTTATGTGAGCTACTGCTGATTTTCTGTCTGTTCAATTTAGCTCGGCTAAACTCTATGTGTAGCTGCATGTGTGCATCACCCTTTTTTCTTTGCAAAAAAATGCATTTTTTCCTGTATTTTCCTGTACATTTTGAAGTAAACTGTGCAAATTCTGCAAACAGAATTTCTAATTACATTAATGTGCCTTTTTTATAATTAGAAAATTTTACATTTACACTAAGTTTTTAGCAGTATTCTATTCATTACAATTGAACCTTCACAAAAAAGTACCAGTGACAACAGTAACATATGGCTGGACTATCTTTGACTTACCTCAGCAAGACAACTTTACCCTTTGAACCCACCGCTAAGTCAAGCAGTCCATCACCACTCTGGTCAAAAGCCGACTGACTGATTGACAGGCCAAAGAACTTCAGTCCTGACTGGACCTCAGAGCCAGCAATTCTCTGTGTGAATGAACATATTTTAAATAATAAAGCTGCAGGTTGTATAGATGCACTTTTACATCACAGATAAGTTTATTAATCATTGTGAGTACTTTGATGCTGTGTACCTGTGAGTAAGTAGAACTGATTCTTTCGCCTCCTTCACTGTGGAATATGTAGATGCTGCCTTCACCATTATTCTCCAAAGGTGCTCCAACTGCCAAATCCCTGAATCCATCTGAGTTTAGATCAGGCAGCACAGCAAGAGAAGAGCCGAACCTTCCTTTGACAGCTGCACGTCCTCTTAGTACTAACAGATCATCAAAATTACACTCCACAAACTAAAAGCAGGAGAGTGAATATTATATGATCATTAGGGAAGTTGACAAATAAAATAATTAATTTAATTGAAGTGGATAAAACTTTGATTTACCAAACCAGTTAGTCTGCAAACATAAACTCTTCCCTCTCTATCAGGCTCCATGTACATTGGGGCTGATATGAAGATTAGCTCAGTGATGTCATCATTATTTATGTCCATGGTACACACCTCTGCCCCAAAATATTCACCAGTCTGATACTGTGTAAGCAAAAAAATATACATTTTTATTTGAAAAAATAATTTATGTATAATTTAGATGAGATGAGATAGCCTTTATTTTGTCAGTTGCAGGTCTTTTGCCCACACCGAGATGACAGACTTTGCCGACCGTACATACAATACACAAACATCACATTGGGGAGACAGGTCAGGCTAAGTAGCTAGGAAAAAGAAACATCGAAATGTGTAACACAAAAGGATAATACAGGAATGCACAGATATCAACACACCATAGCACAATAAACACAGACAAGCAACATGGGAAAGTGTTCCAGTGTGTACATCTGATCTGGGACCGCTGCAATCTTTCGACTGCGCCTCCAGCTGACCCGATGTCCACATCAGAGGGGAGGTAAGCGTTGGAGGTGGCGTTGGATAGGAAGGGTGATGCGTCAGTGAGTGATCAGTATAGTGCGTGTCCATAGTTCAGCTGAGACAGTGTCCTTCGCCCTGCCAGGCTAAGTAAACAGTCTTCCAGCCAACCCAGGTGGCCTTGCATGGAATGGGAAGGAACAGACTCAACACAGTCGTTATCAGGGAGTTTTTGTTCGGCTCCAGCATTGAGCCCACAGCTGGCGCCGAAGGGGTAGCCGGATTATGATGGTAATTTTTCTTTTTACAAGGTCATTCAGATCTGTCTTGCTGTAAATTCATACCTGTGATGCCAACGGCTCAATCGTTTGGTTTTCAAAGTTGTCTCTGTTAACAGAGACCACAACTCCTCTGTGTTTATATCTTGGAGCACCAAGAACTGTCAGAGAACCACTTTGGGTTCTAGCAATTGCCATGGAGTAACCTAGAATTTGGTAATCAAAAAAGGAAAGACAACTTATTTCTCCTTTTAAATTTTTTTCATGTGCAAACTGATCCACTTGTTTGTGTAAAAGAATTACAGCAGAGCTGTGTATATACATGATCACATGTGTTTGAGTTAGATTGTTAAAGCTGTAATATTCTTACCAAGATAGCTGTCAGGCTCAAAAGACACATCCTCATATGTTTTCACCTTCTGGCCTCCTGTTGTGTATTGCACGTAGCCTCCCCTCCACTGGTTTGCACCAACAATAGACATCTGAATTCCCTACAGTGTAGACAGAAAATACATTTAATATACAATAAATTTTTTATTTAAAATCTGGACTGTGTTCAATTATCTGGTTGCCTTCAAGTTACAAAAGGTGGCACATGTGAATCTCTCTTTCTCATCAGACTAGACTGTCTGATGAGTTTCATGTAGTTTTAATTACCTCAGGTGCATAAACTGTACTAAATCCCTCTTGAGACATTTCCATTTTCAGTGACTCTCCACTGCTTTCTGTGACAGAAAAATAAACAAGACAAAATTTTAATTATACTAAAAGTAAAGAATTCAAATGACTTTTTTGTTGTTTATTATAAATGTGCTGAGTATTTATTGCTCTTTTCATAAAGCAACAAGCTGTTTAACTTAAAATGAGACAAAATTTGTAACATGCAATAAAAAGAATACAATGTGACAGGAATTTTAACAAAGCTTTAATGTTGAATGTATATTTGTACCTTCAATGGGAAAAATTTTGTCCTGTAGATTCTGTCTTATTTCTTCAAGTGCGCTGAATTCCTTCACTTCAAACACATGTTTTTCTGAGGGAGATGATGCAATGGTGTGCAGTTCTTGTTTTGCCTCAGGTTTATCAAATGCATCCCCGACCTGGAGATTGGAAAAACTATGATTAAGTTTTCATACTATTCAAGATCATTTGCTGACTTTGGTAAAATACAGTCCTTAAATCTCACCTGATTTAAAATGAAATCTACACACAGATATTATACTCTCTAACACTGAAAAGAACTCAAATCAACAATAACAGTTATTTCTTGTTGACTGAATGGCAGAACTAATTCACAGCATGTCTGACAAGTGACAGCATCATCAATCAATACGAAACTCAATATTCTACAAGTTTAAATAACTGAAGTGCTTACCCCAATAACAAATCGAGCAATTGATTTATTTTTTGCTTGCTCTACTGCACCTTCCAGGTTCTCACGGTCATTAGATGCTCCATCAGTAATTACAATCAAGACCTTCTTCACATTTGGTCTGGAGCCTTGCTGTGGGCTGAAAACTTTTTCCCTATCAAATAAAAAAATAATAATAAAATGAAATTTCAACACAAAGTATTTTTAAAAGTGCACCTTGTGGTCATACATATTTCAGTGTCATTCATATTTTTCATAATTTTTCCAAAATACAGATATTTTTGTACTTTGCAGATGCAGCATTAGATCTGCATGTATTTCAAATTGGCCTTGGTTTGTGCCATCTTGTCCACTTTGTAGAACATAATACTGAACATGCACAGTAGTTACTGTGGTCAGATTCACTGAAAAATGCAATGCTTCAGTAATATCTTTGCATCACTTACACAACTTCTTTGATGGCCTTAGCCGTGAAAGTCTGTCCCATGTGTTGCTGAATTCTATTGATTTTATCTTCCATTTCAGTTAAGTTAAATTTTTGAAAGTTAAAATGAATCTGTGGTGCACTGGAGAACTGGGAAACAGAAAACTGAAAGAAAGAAAAAATATGTGAAACATGTGTTAGATTATATTTTATGGTGTTAAATGCAAACAAAGATGTAATCTATGTCATGATTTGCTGTTATTTAAGTAGCAGAGGGACAACAGTGTCTCACCTGTGTGTCACTTGAGAGAAATGATACAATTAGATCTTTCACAAACTTCTTCATTGTTCGAAAATCAGGACCAGATACGCTGCCTGAACCATCCAACAGAAAGGCAAGGTCGGCTTGTGTTTCACAGTCTGTCAAAGAAATGGATTCAAAATTAGATTTAGTTTTATGGGGTGATTTTTATATTTTTTCACTCATATAAAAAGCAAAGCAAAAGAATTTTGCACCTCGGTAAAGGCATTATGAATAACACAAAGACAATCTATGTAGTATGCATTTGCTAGTTAATCACTAAAGTACGTATGTTTGTCTATTTAGTGGCATAGCTCAGTCGCTGTTGTCTATGTTAGTTTAACAAGAGAGACAAGAAGATTAAGGGATTAAATGAGTTTGGTCCAAAAATCTTATCAGGGTTTTACCAAAGTTAATGTATAGGATCTCCAACCACAATTATTCTTAGTCTTATTGTTTACATTTATTTTTATTTCTTTAAGAAAATACAGAAAAGCTTAAATTATTTGAAATCCCAGAAGGTTGATTGTGCTCATGTGGATGCAGTGTTTACAGTGGGTTTCATCACTCATCCAAGTGTCTTTCTCAGTCTCAGGTGACTACAGGATTTTCCAACCTTCTAAACATCCAGATGAACAGAATCGACTCTGTCACTTAGAAGCAAGACAAAACATCTCAGTTTCTTACACAAACGTCTTGTGAGTTAAAAATGTTTGTATAACATGACTCAAAACAATTAGTACAGACTACTAGACCTGTTCAATCAAGAAATAACTTAAGTAGAACCTGCATGACAAACTGAAGCATGCTAAAGATCTCAAAAAGCATCATGCCACGATCTAGAGAAACTCAAGAAGAGATGTGAAATATATCTTTGACATCTGTAAGTCATTTCTAAGTTTTCTGGACTCAAGCAAACCATGGTGAGAGCCATTATCTATAAATGGAAAAACTAAGAACAACTAAGAACAGGTGAACCTTCTCAGGAGTGGCCAGCCTACCAAAATTACTCCAAGAGCACATCGGCGATTCATCAAGAAGGTCACAGCCATACCCAGACCAGCATCTAAAGAACTGCAGGCCTCACTTGTCCCAGTTAAGGTCAGAGTTCACGATTCAACAATAGAAAAGAGACTGGGTAAAAATGGCATACAAATAGAGAGTTTGAGGAGAAAAATCACCAAAAAAGCACAAAGACTCGTCTCACATTTGCCAAAAAATATCTTGGAGATTCTGGGGAAATATTCTGTACACTGAAACAAAACCTGAACTTTTTTAATTGTTTGAGTCCAGTTAAATCTGGAGAAAAACCAACACAGCATTTCATTAAAAAAGCATCACACCAACAATGAAACATGGTGATTGCAGTGTGTCTAGGGCTGATTTTGCTGCTTCCTAATGATTTGGCGTAATTGATGGATCTATGAATTATGTTCTCGACCAGAAAATCCAAAATGATCATGTCAAAAGCTCAAGCACATTTGGGTCATGCAACAGGAGAATGATCTAAAACAACCAGCAAGTTGAACTCAAGTTGAGAGAATAAAGGTTTTGAAGTTGCCTAGTCAAAGTCTGGACCTAACGCAGATTAACATGACATTAAAAAGGGCATTCACAGTCTAAAACCCACCGGCGGGCTGAATTAAAACACTTCTCAAAAAAAAAAAGTGTGCTGTGGAGGTATAGTAAAGACAAAACAGAAGCTCTAACTTTCCACTCCGATTTTATTCATCACAACACATTAACTGAACACGTCGCGCCACACAACTCGACAAAACCTGTCCTCCCTGCTTGGGTGTGAGTGGAGCCCTCTAGTGGGCCGCCACAGGGCCAAAATTTCTCCACAGCCATGTGACACACTCATTGACATTTTTTCCTTAATAAATGGAATCATCATTTAAAATCTGTTTTTTCTCAAATACATTATTCATTGTAGGTACATTTTCACAAACTCTGTTTACTATTACCGTCAAGAGAAGATGGTATCGGTGGTCCAAATGAATTAGAACTGTCAATCTGAAAGCACACACCGTTGTACATGGTGATACTTTTGCAGTGCTTTGGGATGGATGGACAACACACCTAAAAACAGACAAAGACAAGTTCTGATTAGGCTGATTATTTCCTGTCCCTGTTTCCTTTATTCCATATAAAAATCAATCAGATCTAAAAAAAAATAAATAAATTCCCACATAAATCTTCAGTATCAGCTAATGTTTTTGTTTTTTTTAAAAGAATTTCTGATTCTGCTCTCTTTCAGGAACATGCGTGTGAATATGTGACAGGTTAAACCTGTGGGAACTCTGGAGGTGTGGTACTCAATCCAGTCTACAGAGCTCACTCAAAATACAAACCTCACTTCTATTCCCTTGTCATCTTTCTACATTCAGAGAGACCTGCTTTTCCTCTCTATCTACACCACACTGAACATTATCTGTACCAGTAAATCGTAGAAGGTCTGGGACTTATGTAGCACTTTTCTTATACAACCTCACTCATTCACACCCACTCAAACAAATGTTTTTTTTCTATCCTTTTCCTATGTAAGTGCTTTCTATCTGACATTTACATGCATGCATACTCTGACAGATGCATCAGAGTGCAGCTTGGGGTTAGTATCTTGCCCAAGTATGTGTGGCATGCATTCTGGTGCAGATGGGACCACAGTCACCCAGTAACATTAAGCTAATATGTAAAATGTGTTGTTTTTTTAAAATTAGCTGATTCTGTGGAGAACCACTGGAAGGTTCAGTGATTTTTCACAATGCAATTTTTAACACAAGACATTTTACATACATAAGACAGTTGAGTTGGATCATCAGTGATTTTAAAAAGTACTTAACATAAGGGCTGGAGCTAGCAACTCACCACAGTGTTTTCTCCAGAGGGATCACTTGCCATTGACATACCAAGGGACACATTAGCTGTCAAATCTGGGGCTGTATTTAAAGAATGCAATATTTGTTAAAACACAAAAAACTCCTTGATAATGGAAGAAACAGTGAAGCCGAAGACTACAAAGCACCTCAATTAATACACTTCCCTTTTTACATGATCAATTTACACGGCACATTTACAACAGAAAGGAATGCAACACAGAATTCACTTTCACTATAACTTCATTTCATAGCTGTAAAAATTTAAAAAGTAAGTTGATCTCAGTTTTGAAGGCTCAATATTAAATACAAAGATATCAAACCAGGTTTCGGTGCCAGGGTCTGAGCAGAATTTTTGCAAAGGTAAAATAGTTACTGTTGAAGTTTTAAGACATTTACAAATTAATGGTTACCTACCTTCTAGTTTTATATCTTGACATTTTGGAGGAGAAGTGGTGCAGCTATATATTCCCCCATTCTCGTGTTCAAGTGGGGCACTGACGATCAAACTATGGAGATAAATCCAGACCACAATGTAAGTCTAGAGAGCAAACTGTGGTTAAATACACTACATATCTTTTCTGTTAAGAAATATTGCATGTTTGTTCATTTATTACTAACCTATTATGATGTTTGTTAGAAGAAAATTAGTAATAAATAGCAATATTCTTAAAAAGCAAATAGTCCAATTGCAAGCATAGATTTAACAAACATGTATGTGTGTGTACGTGTGATACACTAACATACACACACTTTATCAATGTGTCTTGAGACTTACTCTGATTTTCTTTGAATCACCTTGTACCCAAAACCAGGAGCAGAGCTACTCAGGGTCTTCCAAGCCCCAGGATCAATATTGAAAGAAAGTGCAGGATTTAACACTGAGAATTAAAGAAGCAAAAAAAAAAACATTTGTTTTACTATAAACAACTTTAATCTATTACTTATATAGTAATAGAGGTACTCTAATGTGATTATAGCACCTCTGTTGAATACCACATACAGAAAATTGTATAGAGTCTGTGTTTCTCTTTATTTGTGTTGGAGTGTAGCAGTTTGAACTGAGGTCTGCCTCAGTGGGTGATCTTTTATTACAACTAGAGAGCACATAAGCTAGATATTTTTAAATTCTAAGAACTCAGAGCAATTATTGTCTTGTAAAACACACTCAAGACTTCAGTTTGGAGTCAATTTTATGTCTTAAATTCCATATATACAGTCAAAAGTTTGGACACATCTTATTTAATAGTTTATCTTTATTTTTAGTACTTTCAACATTGTAAAGACATACTAAAGACATCAAATATATACATGATATATTGAATTATATAGCAAAGAAAAAAATATAAATAACTCTAAATATGTATTATATTTTACATTCCTGAAAGTAGCCACCCTTTGCTTTGCTGACAGCGCTGCAAACCCTTGGCCATCCCTTAATGAGCTTCATAATGTGGTCAGCTGAAATGGTTTTCACTTCACAGCTGTGCCTTGTCAGGTTTCATTTGGGTAAATTCTTGCCTTCTTGATGAGATTGGGACCATCAGTCAGTGTGTTGTGCAGGAGTCAGGTTGATACACAGCTGACAGTCGTATTTGACAACTGCTAGAATTCATATTATGGCAACAACCAATCAGCTAAGTTAATTGTCCATCATTACTTCAAGAACTGAAGATAGTTGGACTGCTGAGTCTTGTCCTGTGGAGGTGGTCACAAGCGCATGGCACAACATAGAAGAGCCACCTCCACAGGACAAGACTCAGCAGTCCATCTGCATCTTAAGGATAAAGGACATTCTTTCCAGGATGCCAATGTTCACATTTTGGACAGAGAGGACAGATGGTTTGAAAGAGGAGTGAAAGAAGCCATCTATGTCCACTGTGAGCGACCATCTTTGAACAGAGGCGGTGGTTTACGACACCAACTCTCTGCCATCTATAATCCAGTTTTGAGTTCCCTTCCCAGACGCCTTAACGCCCACTCACATCCTGGGCCATCTGACCTCTGGAATTCGCATGATAAGGTGAGGCCAGGTTTCACAATGAGCTCACCCGAAACCCTGGCTGATTGGGACCCACACCCAGTTTCACACCTTGGCTCAGGCGATTAGAGGATCATCAGCGGATCCTTTTGTCCCTCTGTGGGGGGAAACTCCCACTAGGTTTATATCTGGGACTCTCCACCATTTGACCTTAGAACTGAAGAAGCTTCTCGGATGAGAGGTGAAACGTCTTCAAGCAACTTAAAGAAGTCCAGACGCTTTTCTTTGCAAGCTCCTTTGACTACAATGACATGGATGACTGAGAACCTTCACAGACATGTTCAGAGGAGTGTGAGAATCAGGCCTTTATGGTCAAATATCTGCTAAGAAACCACGACTAAGGAAAAGAAACAAGGAGAAGAGATTTTTTGAACCAAGAAAGACTAGGATTGGACATTGGACCAGTGGAAAGCTGTGCTTTAGTTCTGATGAGTCCAAATTTGAGAACTTTGGTTCCACCTGCTGAGTCTTTGGTGAGTGTGAACGGATGGTCTCTACATGCATGGCTTCCACCGTGAAACAGGGGGTGTGATGGTATGGGAGAGGCTTTGCTGGTGACACTGTTGGGGATTCATTCAAAATTTAAGGCACACTAAACCAGCATGGCTACCAAAGCATTCTGTAGCGACATGCCATCCTATTCAGTTTGCATTTAGTTGGACCATCATTTGTTTGTAAACAGGACAATGACCCCAAACACACCTCCAGCTTTGTAAGGGCTATTTGACCAAGAAAGAGATTGATGGAGTGCCGCGCCAGATGGCCTGTCCTCCACAGTCACCTGACCTAAACCCAGTTGAGATGGTTTGGAATGAGATGGACCGCAGAGTGAAGGCAAAAGGGCCAACAAGTGCGCAGCATCTCTGGGAACTCCTCCAAGAATGTTGGAAAACCATTTCAGGTGACAACCTCATGAAGCTCATCAACAGAATGCCAAGAGCGTGCAAAGCAGTAATCAAATAAAGGGTGGCGATTTTTGAAGAATCTAAACTATAAAACATGTTTTTGATTCCATATGTGCTCATTTATAGTTTTGATGCCTTCAGTGAGAATCTAATGTAAATAGTGATGAATATAAAGAAAAAAAATTAAATGGTTTCATAACCCCTTGAAAAGTAAATTTATTAAAACATTTTATTACAATGCCATGCCCTCAAGTTTAATTCTTGTCAACACAGTGTTAGTTAAATTATTCATCACGGGATCAAAAAGTACAATGTGACACTGGAAACAGGCCTCAAATATGTGATGATTTCATTAGCACAGAATTATTTATGGATTAATAATCAAGAATTAAATTTTGCAAAATTATTTATGAAAGGGTTTTTTCACTCAGTGCATGCTAGAGGTGAAATGCAATCAAAATATTGTACTCATTAAGCTATTTTTACACTCTGAAACTAACTGGGCTGATCACACGTCTCAGTAAGTTCGATTCACAGAGGAAAAAAAGGAAATGAGCACAACAGACATACTGCTCCATAATATTTTACTTAAAATGAAGGCATAACTAGACAATGAAAGATAAAAGGCACAAACTGCCTTACCTGACAAGAATATTGTAGCACTAATTAGCCAGTTCATTGTGTTACTCCCATGGAAAATCATTTTAACTGTGATATTTGGTTTTATTTTTAATTTTCACTGCTGAGCAAGGTGCCACTTCTGCTGAAAGCATGTAAGAAGGAGCCAAAAAGCAGAAATAATCAGGTGACTGATCAAAGCCGAGGCATCTTTAGAGGAACTCGATGAAGGAGGAGTTTCAATAGCAGCAGCGCTGTGTTATATAAGAGAGACTGTGGTGGTGGGTGGCCAACTAATTTAGTTTAAGCTCTAATTTTCTTAAACAATAGTATAACAGTAAAGTTTATTGACATGTGGACAACCAGATGAAATTATTTTAAATATAATTAAAATGTTAACATTTAAATAAAACCATCTGCCTCATTAGCAGGTCTAAGATAAATTTTTTGCTGAAAATTTGAGGTCAGTCCGATCAAATTCTTTTTGTTTATCACATTAAATTGTAAATAAGAAAAGGGAATGTTGAGCATCTAACATTATGACTATTACTTTCCCTGTAGTTGACTAGCAAGTTGAATTTGCTTCTTCAGATTTCTACTTAACACATCTATTCCTGTTGCATTGTTCAGCCCACAAGCCCTCCTGTCAGGAAGTTGGCCTCTTTTACGGTAAGTGTGTGCCACTAAAAAAGTGTAGCGTGCACTACAAAACCCAAAGTCTGAAACTGTGAGAACATCCGAGTTGCAAAATTTTATGTCTTTTCATGTCTGTTTTGTGCTTTCCCATGAGCTGAGTGAGAGACACAGAAACAGATGCAAAGTGCAATGTGCCCCGAAAATATGAACCTGCAACCTTTCCCTAGCTTGGCGGTTGACCTCTTCCTGCAGAGCACAGACGATCAAGAAAGGTCGAGAAAAGGTCAAGGATCAGTGTGCTGTGTTGCTGCGTCTGGTTTGGATTTCTAAGGGCAGGTTGGCAATGTTGCAACATGCTCAACCCTCTCTCACTCTCACTCTGTTTCTGTGTGTCTGTGTGCACGCAGACACACACATTTAGTGCATTCTACATGTACCCCCAAATTTATCTTCCTTCACATACTATTTCAAATGACCTCCAGATATTAGATGTTCTTCTTTGGTGAGGCAGCATATTTTACAATAACTGCAGCTAAATAAAATGTTTAATATAAGACAGAATGTAAAGGATGTGCTTGGAAGATGCATAATTTCGTTTAAGGAGAGTGTAAGAAACACTTACATAGTAGGCCATTCTTCCCTGCACATTTCTGGATAATATCGTCTACTCAACCCCTTCTATGTGGACTTCACCTAAACCCTAACTGCCTGTTATTCCATCGCATTTTGTGCCGTTCACTGAAACACTCTTTGCCCTTTGAGTGGCTGCTTGCTAGCACGTTACTCCAGCCCCAGTCCTGCTGAATGTCACAAGCCATCTCTGGTTGCATCCTGTTCTTTTTATAGTTGGGCAGCTGAAATGTGAGGGGTCACAATGGGAGGATAAATACAAGGGCCAGCAGGCTTGCAGGGGTGTCGCAGACGAAGGCCGGATCTTCTCCCTTCTTCTCTCTTCTCTCAGCTCTCCTCGCAACCTCAAAGGTAAAAGATTGAATTCATGCCCATGAAAAAAACAGCATTTCAAGTGGATTTGTTGGTTAGCTATTGAATGTTATGTTATAAAGCCTTGGCATAATGAGAGGCTTATGACCTGTATACCAGAGATAAAATAAAAACAGTGTTATGCATCTTCTTGTAGCTTTCACAACTGTGTGGTTAACATGACTCGAACTATATCAGTGTAACCCGCAGGTTCATGTCTGTTGGTTAAATGCAAGTGTGCGTCTTTTTTTTTTTTTACTTCAACGTCAATGAACCAGATGCTAGACAGATGAAAATATCTCATCACTTTCTATAGTATAACAACATTAAATAATGATTGTGATGAACTGTGAGAACGATTCTCCCTTGATATTAAACAAAGCTGATTGTTTTTGGTAAACTTCAGTCACCTACCTTTATCTGATGCAAAGTTTCCATTGAATCGTTGGTCAGTGGTGACTCAATAGTCTGACTAATTTCTTGCTTTACTAGATAAATTCATCTAGACTGCCTTCTGCAATGTGGCATGCCTCATCAACAGCCGGGTGGAACACTGCACATTTTCTTTTATGCAGCCCATTCATGCTACATGAGCTACAGTGCACTCACTGCCTCATGCAAGCAGTATACTGGGTACACTGGGTATATTTAGTCTAAAGTATTGATAGTGGCAACAGGGTGACAGTTGGAGGAGGTATGCGATAGAGGCCAGTCAAGAGGAATGGTGAGGGAAGGGGGGCTGTGGAGGGGAATGGAAAGGTCAGGGATAAGAGGCTAGAAAATGGAATAGGTCACGGACGTGCACACGATTTTTTAAGGGTGGTCAGATGCATGGAGGGTGGGGCATGTGATGGTGGTGGAGGGGGATTTGTGGTAGTTCTCTGACACTGGATCCTCTGTGAGGCTACATATTGTGCCTGGGGAATAGTGTGAAACCAGCGCACAAGCTGCTGCAGCAGTTAAAGCTTAAACAGCTGCTGTCGCATGTAGGACACAAGCTGGTCTGGGTTGTTTTAGCAAAAGATAGTCTGACAGGAAAACATAAAACCATGAGCCAGACGTTTTTGTTTTTTTTACCACTTCCTTCACACAATCAACCCGATGTTCTGTGCTCCTTTCATCTAGCAGTTTCCCACACATATACCCTGAAACTGTTACACTCAAAAGCAGATTTGCAGTGCAGTATAACCTTTCGCCTTGGCGCACTGTAAAAATGTATAACCCCTGTGTCATGTTCATTATTAATTTCTCAAATTTTTGTCTTCCCTCTATTTATATCAAGAGTCAGGATGCCTCACGCATACCCTTTCCTCACTCCTGAGCAAAAGAAGGAGCTCAATGATATTGCTCTGAAGATTGTGGCTCCAGGCAAAGGAATCCTTGCCGCAGATGAGTCAACTGGTAAGAAAATGAACCTATATACTAACAATCAGTTCTTTGGGACAGTCAACTCAACAGTTGCCAAAAACTATGGCTTAAAGGATTGCAGTTAGGGTACAGTTGAAACTGGTTTCACTGTGTGTGTTTTCTCAGACCTGAACTGAAACATTTCTGCAAACGTGCAGACAGACTGTGGCTTCCAACACTTAATAATATACTATGTTTTTATAGTCAATCTGATTTTATCTGTTTCTATAACCTCCAGGCAGTGTGGCCAAGCGCTTCCAGAGCATCAATGCTGAGAACACTGAGGAGAACAGGAGGCTGTACCGCCAGCTCCTCTTCACTGCTGACGACCGCATCAATCCCTGTATTGGTGGCGTTATCCTCTTCCACGAGACCATGTACCAGAAGACCGACGATGGCAAGCCTTTCCCTCAATACCTCAAAGAAAGAGGCATGGTGGTGGGTATCAAGGTCGACAAAGGTGTTGTCCCCCTGGCAGGAACCAATGGCGAGACAACCACCCAGGGTGAGCACAGAAAAGATCCAGACATCATCCGTATTACATAATTATCTTTTAATATCTTTATCTAATGTATTGTGTATGTTTGTCCTTCCTAACAGGTCTCGATGGGCTTTATGAGCGTTGCGCCCAGTACAAGAAGGATGGTGCTGACTTTGCCAAGTGGCGTTGTGTTCTGAAGATCACCCCCACCACGCCTTCAAGACTGGCTATCATAGAGAATGCCAATGTCCTGGCTCGCTATGCCAGCATCTGCCAGATGGTAAGACACAACAGACAGATAACCCAGTTTAACTGAATTTTACAAGATTTATTATTGGGTCTATTTAAAAAAAAAAAAAAAACGTTAAAATATTTTTGCTGTTTTTGCTTGTGCATTTGATATGATCATGCCACACACATACTTCCTGCATGGGTAAAAACACACAATGAGGAAACCTCATAATGTGCCAACAAGCTCAAAAAGCTTATCTCCAAATTAATACTATGTCATAGTATTATCAAGGCAGCATAACATTAAATTTTTAAAGTCTTCACTTTTGGATTTCAGGTCTTGCCTTCCGAATATGAGCTCCTATTTTACCCTGTCTTTGTGTCCTTGGCTTTCCTAGCACGGTATTGTCCCCATTGTTGAGCCTGAGATTCTTCCTGATGGTGACCATGACCTGAAGCGTTGTCAGTACATCACTGAGAAGGTCCTGGCTGCCGTCTACAAGGCCCTGTCCGACCACCACGTCTACCTGGAGGGTACCCTGCTCAAACCCAACATGGTTACCGCTGGACACTCTTGCTCACACAAGTACACCAACCAGGAGATTGCCATGGCAACTGTTACTGCCCTGCGCCGCACCGTTCCCCCTGCAGTTCCTGGTAAGAAAGTACATCACACGCTTGCTGATATGCACACTTTTACACTTTTTTAGACATAATCTTTTATGACTAATCTGCATTAGATCTGCAATCTGGGTTGCTAAACTCTACCTGCTTTGCAGGTATTACCTTCCTGTCTGGTGGTCAGAGTGAGGAGGAGGCCTCTGTCAACCTGAACGCCATGAACCTGTGCCCCCTGCACAAGCCCTGGGCACTCACCTTCTCATATGGCCGTGCACTGCAGGCTTCTGCCCTGAAAGCCTGGGGTGGGAAGAAGGAGAACGGAAAGGCATGCCAAGAAGAGTTTGTAAAGAGAGCTCTGGTATGTCTGAATATGAACTGTGTAACTAAAATATAAAGCTATATGAAAGAGTTGTATTATTATTATTAACATCAAACTCATGCTCTAGAGTCCTCTTGTGCATTAAATAATATCATATTTTCTATCTTACAGGCTAACAGCCAGGCCAGTGTGGGCAAATATGTTTCCTCTGGAGCCAGCGCTGCTGGTGGAGAGTCACTGTTTGTGGCTAATCATGCTTATTAAGCATAACCACCCTTTTTCCATCCCTACCCCTCCATTATTACATCATCACGGAAAAGGACACGTCCCTTAAGGCACCACCTATGAAATTCACACTCTACTATTAAACACTACAACAGAAACAGCAGCACTTTTACATCTCAGTAGGAAGCAAAAGAGAAAGAAAGAAAAAAGCTTTGAGTGGTTGCTGCAGCTAGAAGACTAAAACACGTTCTTCCTCCATTCCCTTAGCTTTTATTTTTAAACACCTTTTTTCAGGTGAAGATTCCCACACTGTTTTTACACAACTTGTACTATTTTCCTTGGTCTGCTTCCAGTAAGTTCAGTATATCATTTATACTGTTACCATGGAATAAAGTATTTACCGTAGCGTGATGCTTTCCTTCCTTTTTCTGGTTTTACTTTGTGTTTTACTTCTCACTGCTCAACATTTAAGTTCCCATTAAACTAACACTGTCAGTTGCCATAATAATTGCACTTCAAGCAGAACTAGCCTTACGTGGTTTACTGATCTAGCTTTATTTTTATTAGCAAATGAAGTTTGCTGCAGGGACTGTAAGGTAGCAAATTACCAAACAGAAGTAAAATATGTCCTTGTTACTGTTATTCTAAAACCTCTGTTCTAACTGTTTCGGATCCCCAGAGGATTGATTCTTTGTTACAAGTTGAACTGTTTGCACATAAAAAGTAGAAACATTAAGAAAAAACAGGAGTTTGTCTTTGTAGGTTTTCACTAATCCAGGTCATGATAGTCCAAGGAGCTTTTTTTTTTTTTTTTGCCTGTCCCGTTTGGCTCTTTTGCCATCAGAATTGTTGTCTAAAGGCAAAGAAAGATGCCCAACGGATTTACTTTACCAAATTGACCATCCCAGCCTTGCCGTAATGGTCCATTTGATTCACCTTTTATTGTTTATTTTATTTTCACTTACTGAATACGGGACAGACTTGACTGGGGGAAAGAAGGGGAGAAAGAAAGAGGGAAAGAGAAACAGCTGAGAAGAGGGACGGGGGAGAAGGGCAAAAGACAAAAACCAACAGAACGGGCAGAGAAAAAAAAATGCATATATCAATCACCTGGATCACCTGCTGAGAAAGAAAAAAGAAAACAAGCAGAAGAGAACAAGAGTAATAGAATAAACAACATCACAATGATATATGGGAATATGACAGTAAATACTAAATTTAAACATTATTGTGCAGCACATAAGATCAACAGAACACAGTGTGCTTTGAGGTAGGAGCCAAAAAGGGTGTAGTTTGTGGGTGTGATCACCCGTGTGTACACCTGTGAGCATGGACGCGCTTGTTTTTTGTTTTTTAAAAGGTTCCTTCATGTAATGTCTGCTAGAGGGTGTGGGGGGGCCACAGCCCCGTCCTCCAGGGCATGAAGCAGGTATGGAGGAGATCAAAACTCCAGACATCCAGAGGCCCCCAGAACACAAGAGACCAAGGAAGACCAACAGAGGGGCAGCCGCGCCACTGTCCCAGAAAGAGCTGAGGAGAGTCCCAGATGAGGGCTCACTCAGCAGCCGCGGAGCAGAAGCCAGGGGGAGTTGCAGTGACGCGCCCGTGAGCTCCGCCGGCAGCCAGCCGCGCCTGAGTGACCGAGCCCCAGGCCGAGAGGCCGGGGGCACCCCACCTCCGAAGTGGCCCGAGCGAGCCCCAGGCTCCAGGCCCCGATAAGCGGCCGCCAAGGAGTGAGCCGGTGTGTACCTGGACGCCCATCCCCGGACACAAAGAACCACCAACGCACCGATGTCTGAGGGGGTCCGCCACTGGCAGGGGAAGTGGTGGTAGGGGGAGATAGGCCTCCAAACCTTGGAGGGCCTGAGATGTCCCCAGAGAGGTGGCGCCTGACACCCAACCTGACATATAGACACAGACATACAGGCACACACAGATACAAACATCCATTCCCACCCTCATGCTCTCATATGCACTTACTCCACACTCAACCAACGTGGAGACAGACATAAAGAGACGCTGTACACACGATCACACTCCCCAAGCATACTCTACAAACCGGGTCTCGGTGCCCCCGCCCCTGGAGGGGGGGAACTGCACCCAGTCCAAGGAGCTTTGATAGAAACCTACTGGACTCCTTTGGGTCCATGAAGAGGTTTCACCTCTCATCTAAGAATCTTTTTCAGTTCTGAAACCAAATGGTGGAGAGTCCCAGCTATTTAAACATTAATGGGGGTTGTCATAGAGCAGCTGCTCAAATAAGTTCTATCATTAATTAATGTTAGAATTTTAAGCATGATCAAATTGTCTGTATTATCTGGCTATGTACTTTTGTATTAGAAATTCTTCAGTAATTTTAAAACAACTGATCATCTGCAGAGCAATGGTTTATTTGAAGATTTTCAGTCAGGTTTCAGAGCTCGTGACAGTAAAGAAGCAGCTTTAGTG
Source organism: Haplochromis burtoni (assembly GCF_018398535.1). Classification (NCBI taxonomy): domain Eukaryota; kingdom Metazoa; phylum Chordata; class Actinopteri; order Cichliformes; family Cichlidae; genus Haplochromis; species Haplochromis burtoni. The sequence continues at coordinate 298,546 of NW_024582881.1, read as the reverse complement.
CAGGTTACAAACATCTTGTAGTTGTTGATCTCAAATGTTCCAGCACGAGTACTGACGGGGACTACAAAGAGACATCATCTTTCTCCTATACTGGCTTCCCTTCATTGGCTCCCTGTTAAATCCTGAATTGAATTTAAAATCCTGCTCCTCACATCTTATCTTCATGACCTTTAAAAGTAGAATGGGAGGCAGAGCCTTCAGACCCCCTCTCTGCTTTTAAGATTAGGCTTAAAACATTCCTTTTTGATAAAAGCACATACTTATGGTTGGATAAGGTGATCCTGAATCCTCCCATAGTTATGCTGCAACAGGCTGCTGCGGGATTCCCATGAGTGTTTCTTCTTCAGTCACCTTTTTCAATCACTATGTTTTATACACCTCTCTAAATTTAATTATAAGTTATTATTAAACTCTGGCTCTCTTCCACAGCATGTCTTTGTCCTGTCCTCCTCTCATCTCCCTACCCGTCACCCCTCACTCAGCCTGGTTCTCCTGGAGGTTTATTCCTGATAAAGGAAGTTTTTTTATTCCCACTGTCGCCAAAGCGCTGGCTCATAGGGAGTCAGTATGATTGTTGGGGTTTACTATGTTTTCTTTGTAGTATTGCAGGGTCTTTACCTTACAACATAAAGTGCCACAAGGCAATTGTTGTTGTGATTTGGCACTATGAGTATCTGATGAGTATCTAATAATGTAACAGGACATACATCAAACATAACAGGAGATAAGCCACTTTAACGATCCTTGATACATCCAGGTTTATTTAAGAAGCCTGAGTTTAAAATATTGTTTTCTTGATCTAAAATTTCCATTTTCTCTGATTAGATTGGAGCATGGCGTAACAGGAAGAACTACATGTCAAATTTAAAGGTGTCAGCCGTTCTCTTGGACAAAGAAAATGTCATTGGGTGCATCAGTTGCAGTTTCAGATCAAGCCTTTGACCATAAAGTACGGTTTCAAAGAGCATAACTGGTGACAGCTCACAAGCCCGAGACAGAAGTCATCGCGACCACATCCATCAGTGTATCAATGCAGAACCTCTCTTAAAAATTGCTTCCCCAAATGTTCCCACCCACAATTTCCCTGTCTCCTCAAATACTCAGATCACTAAAATAAAACTCATATTTCAGAGTTCTGGGAAGGTTTAAAATGACATGAGCAGCCTCTGAATTAAAAATCTATAACAGGAAGAAAAAAAGCCAAAACCAAAAATCTAGTAGATGTTGTACGTTACGTCCAAACATACACAACTGAGCATATTTATATATTCATATATCTTCTGCATATCTCTTCCAGTCTTGTACATAATGTTCAGTAACACCAGCAAATCAAAATTAGAACCTTTAATTTTAGCTTGTTTCCATATCCAAGGTACTCTAGTTTGGCTGAAAACACAAATTGATTTATAAAGTGATTAACAAAAGAAAAAATATTGATGTAGTGAGTGTAGTGAAAGAAAAGAAAAGCTGATCCACCCGAGCTACAGTGCAGTTATGTTATAGTTGACTATAATGTTTTTTAAAATCAAAATACTTTAAAAACCAATTACCAATTTATGTAAGTATTTTTTAACATTATAAATTGAAATACACTTTGTTGTACTAAATATACATCGATTAGTGTGCCATTACATCTAACAAATTCATGCATCGTCATAAACTTTATTCATTCAGTCAAAAATACATGAGTGGGTGCTAGTTTACGCACTGTACCTTTAAAGACAAAAAGAGCAGAAGAGGAGATATTTTTAGTGTTAAACTAAAATGCAGTCTAGCAACATTTTCACTGAGAAGATAAAAAGTCCAAGCTCAGGTGCAAACGTGGCTGAATTTCCAGAGTTAGTGCTGCCAGTGGAGTTGTTGCTGCGACACACAAAGCTGCTGTCTGTGTCGGTGCCACTAGAAGTAAAGCTCACAAAGCCCACATTGGCCCCTGCTACTTGATTTGTGATCCAAGTCTGGAATTCAGACACTCGAGCGTAGACCTCAGGGAAACCTGCCTGAGCACAAGGTACTCCAAAACTGGTAATACCAGCCTGGATCCACTTGGAACCCTGTTTGCACTGCAAGGGTCCACCTGAGTCCCCCTGAAAAGAGTAGGATAAAACACAAACATTAAGAAGGGGACTGAAACAGCATATTCTCAAAACTAAAAAAGTTTATATTTACATTATAGGGCTGAAATTGCAAAAAAATAAATAAATAAATAAATAAATAAATAAATAAATAAATAAATAAATGGGTTTTTCTGTAAGGGAGAATACATATTACAACAATTTGCTTTTGTTTTAACCTGGCATGCTCCTTTGTTCTGTTGCCCCGCACAAATCATTTGCTGAGTGATGTTCGCATCTGTTGCTGGGATATAATTGCAGCTGCACTGTTTGTTTCCAATAACAGGAATCTGAACTTCTTGGAGGGGTGCATTAGCTGGCAAAGTCTCTGTGAAAGGCAAAACATGAAATGAGTCCACTCTCGTCCAGTCTTACGAATTCAAAAGTATTTTCAATGGATATGTGCAAACGATAACACGAATGATGATGTGATTATTCAATATCTAAACCCCCACAAAAAACTGACATTCCTGTCAGCAACAAACAGTTTGTGCATCTGTCTAGCAGTTCAGGCACCAAAAAGTATTATGCGAATATGTGAACTGCGCACCTTGCAGGGTGAAAAACTTTAATAGCAACAACTTTTAAAGGAAGTAACAAAGAGCGCGTTGTGTGTGACGTCTTCTTTTGCGCATGCGGGCCACTTTGAGGGCCATTTCAGGGAAGTGGAAACACATGGAGAAACAGCTGACTGTAATAGACATAATGACACCACAGGGGAAGTCGAACAAAACACATTGAACATGAAAAATCCTGGCTTTTCAAAATAAAACAGGAAACATTGAGAGACATGACAAAACAAGCTTGACAATAAGAAACACACTAGGTCACAGACCCAGCCCCTGACAGTTGACATGCAAATACGAATTTAAGTGGCAAAGCGAGACTAGAAAAAACCTGATATGATGCTTCCACCTCCACCAGCTACACAGATTAAATAAAAATCTCACCATTCTCTCTGAGTTTGCCCCAGCCAGTGGACCAGCAGGATGTGGAGTTGTAGAACTGACTGGAGCTACTTGCCAGGCAGATAGGTCTGATGTAGTCAGTGAAGTTGACAGGGCTGCTGAGCTTCATCAGGGCAATGTCGTTGTTCAAGTAAGAATTGTTGTAGTTAGGGTGGACAAAGACCTGCGACACACTCTGTTTCACCTCATGAGTGTTAGGCCCAGCCTGAGTCTCTCTCCCGAAGTAGAGCGTCCATGCACTCAGTGAGTTTCTGTATTAAATGAATAATAATGAAATCAGTCCATGGATTTAGAATATTTTCTCAAACCTGTCATGACCTATTTTGTTGGCAATTGTTTTTTATTGTATTTAACCACTAGTGCAAACATACATCCATTATCTCATCCAATTCAGAGTCACATGAGCCTAATCCAGCTGTCATGGGGTAAAAGGCAGGGAACGCTGTGGGCAGGACAACCATTCACATGTACGGCCAAATTATAATGACCAATTAATCTAACTTCATGCATGTTTTTGAGCTGAGAGTAGACCCAAGTGCCACACAGACGGAGGCAGATGAGGCAGACTCCACACAGAAAGGCTTGAACCTGATTTGAACCCTTGACCTTCTCGGTGAATGGTGACAGCGGCAACACCGCAACTCCATGCTGCCCGATAGAAACATGTGTGCGAATTTACAAAAAAAAAAAAAACAAGGTGTGACGACAGAAGCTTGTGCCCAAGCAAAGTCAATCAAACCCAAGTGATGAACTAGATAAACAGTGTGTTTATGGGTCACCCTGACTTATACTAACTTCACAAACCACAGGGTCAGAAGCTAACTGTAAAAAAAACTTTCTACCTATGTAATCAAAACTTTTAACTATGCATATAAACCATCAATATTTCCCCAACTGAACTTGTACGTGTTGTGCAAACAAATAGAACTGCCACAGACCTTCCATAACCACTACTGAGTTAAATTATCTAACAAACACATTAATACAAAGTTATGAAACAGAAAAGTAGCTTATATGGGTGGTAATTTTGTGCAAAAAGTACTTTCTTTGCATGTATACACTGGTACATAGGGCCCAACGTAGTTTTTTGTGGATAGTAAGAATTGATATGAGTAAACATGTTTTCCTTGTTCCTTGTTAAATATAGTGGTTCTATTGTGTTTCTATTTATTTCTTCGGCCTCCTGTATCCTCCAGTTTCCCACATCAGGTTTATTGTTAATCTACAGATCTCAGTGTTTTTGTCTTTTGTTTTTCTGTTTAATTCTCATTTTTCTCCCTCACTAGTTTCACAGCTGTGTATAGAGCACAGGTGTTGAACTCCAGGCCTCGAGTGCCAGTGTCCAATTTTGGCCCAAATTGAAAGATCCAAACACAACACAACATGATCTTTGCATGATCCCTTTCAAATTTGGTTTTCTTGCAACTGTATAATTAAAACCAGCCCACACAGGGACAATAACTTGTTATTTAAATTATTTACTGTCTATACTTGGCCACATCTTGGTTTGAACATGAGACTTATATTTATAGAAGTCTATGTATGAGATCTATGTAGAGTGCATTGAGCTATCTTTAGACTGTAGATGTATCATGCAAGTTTAAAATGAAGAAACGCTTCATTTATGAGACAGTGTGTTATCAAAGTGTGTTACAACAAAGCAAAGTTACAAAGTAAAAGGTTAAAAAGTAATGCATCCCACTTATTACAGCGTCATTACAGCTGTGCAAAACATACTGTGGTCACATTCTGTAATACATTAATGTAGCACATTACTGCACTGAACTGACTAATCGGGTTACAGTTATAATTATGTGTTTAGTTGTGTTACCCAAGTTGCTCAGTTATCTGCATAATGTAGCCTAAGGTATATATTGGTTATTATGTGAAAATGTATATCAGGTCTTGTTATGGAGCGATGCAGAAGGAATGTAACAAGTAGTGTGACAATTTTTTTTCAAGGGAGTAGTTAAGTAGTGTAATGCATTAGCTTTTTTAAAAAAGTAATGAGTAATGTCTAATAGATTACTTTTTTTTAATAACAACCACAATACTGGCTGTAAGAAACTGTCATAGACGTGGTAGTAAATCTGTAAATTTCAGTTCTCCAAATAAATAAATTGGCTCTATTGTATAATCATTTCTATCACATGGAAGCAGATAACATTCACGACTCACTTCCCCACTGTGGCATAACTTTTCAGCATATCCTTCTGCTTCCCTGCTTCTCTCTGACTTTCAAGTAAATGCTTTTACATAAGTAAGAATAAGCAATAAAACATAAAATTAAAAGCCCTTATCTTGCAGTATGCTCATGTATCACCAAGACTGGAAAGACATGAAGCATATAAATAAGGAATTAGGAGACCTTTATTTGGGTCATTACGAACAGTGTATTGGGTCAACCTGGTTAAGTCAAAATTAATTCCTGGTGACTGATCTGACTGCTAATTAAGCAGATATGTTGCTAATTAGGCAGTAAAATGAGCCACCACCACTAAGTTTCAGTTAGGTGTTGACCTGGATATTTGCCTTCTGGCAGAAAAACTAGGAAATCCTTCGAGAGAACAAAAAGACCAGTGTAGTGCAGGTTTTGCTGGATGAATGGGCCAGACACAAGACGTTCACCAGAAGACAAAAGTCAAAACTGATTTCCCACTTGGGTTCATGTTAAGGGAAAGTAGGGCACTTTTATAAATGTAATGTAGAGGCTTTGTTGGATCAAATTACGCAAATTGCACAGAAATGCAAAAAAAAAAAAAGTTTAAAAAGTCTAAAGAAAAAATTTAACTTATTTTACACATGACACAATCTTGTGTGAGTGAGCCTTGCATTTGACCTACTTATGTACCAAGACTCACTTCCTTTACCACATGACTTTTGTATGTGCATTGTATCAAACACTGTGACAGAACTTACAGCGTGAAGGAACTGAAATAGATCGTGTGAGTTCCTGCCTGATAATACCCAGCAGTATTTACATAACAGCAAAGTCCATCCAGGAAAAAGAGCGTTTTTTACAGGACTCTGCGCAGTCCTGTAAAACTTAGCACATCCCACTGACTGGATAGGAATTACAAGGATCAGTAGCAATAGGTGCTTATCTGATCATCAGGAGTTCTGATGTTCTGGCAGTTTGCTGGTCTGGAGCATTCAGGTGTGCATTCACACAATGGCACAATCTATCCAGGATTGGATGTCCCAGCAAATGTTCACTTTAAAAAAGGGGTTAGATCTCAGGGTATAGAGGCCCGGGTAGCGTGCTAAATGTTAGAGCTCATCACGGTACAATTAAAAAAAGACTGAAGAAAGAAGAAAGAGCTGCCAGGAGAAAGCGTCTTCTCACATGGAAACATTGTTCATGTTTGCAAAGTTTCATTTGAACAAACCACAAAACCTTTGCAACAGTTTCCTTTGAATCGATAAGATAAAAATGGAGAAAATGTGTCCATAATGTACACTGCCATGTATGGTAAAAAACAAACGCAGCATGTCAGCACACACACTTCAAACCACCAGTCGATCATGTGGTGTAGGCGTGACGATTTTAACACCCACAGGACCACAGCACCTTGCAGTCAGCCATAAAGTATTCTGTACATATGCATGCTTCAACAAGCTACTGAACTGGATTAATTAGGTCAATTCACCCTCACAGCATCAGGTTTAACTTAGCATGTTATTTTCACTAAAGTCAGGGTGACTAGTCTGAATGTGTGACCTTTAAATGTACTGTGTATGACACGACAGGAAGACATGCTAAGAGGATATTTCTTCATCCGTTGGCAGACGCCTGTCATGGTACAAAATTGTTATCACACAGGTTGACTATTGTGCAACAAGCAAAAGTTCAAGTTACGAGGAAAACATCTTAAGCTTGAAATTCTTGTTTATCAATCAGATGTCAAAGCAAAGCAGTGAAACATCACCAGGTTTGAGGATTAGATGTAAAGGAAAGAGCCACTTCTTGACAAAAAATTTTTACTGATTACATCTATAAAAGGTACCGCCAGCTAACACTGCTATCAGTGTTGACACCTTATCATTCTGTCTCAGGAACAAGCCTGTAGTCACACTTAGACACACTTCCTTCTGCACATTTATGGTTTGTGGCAGCAAGTTTGTAGAAAGAAAGTAGATCCTATGTAAAGCACAAATTGGGGGGTTTTTCGCATCAGTACATTACTATTGTTTGCTTGCCTTTGAGGTCTGCTGGGCAACATAAATAATCTGACGGCTTTTTTTTGGTCTCTAAAATACTGAATTTGAACACAATGTTCCCACATAGACTTCCGGTAAAAACGTGCAATACAGAATGAAACAAAGAGTATATCTTACGTTTTAATGCAGTGAGCTGCTGTGAGAACCCACTGGTCACTGATGAGGGTGCCTCCACAGATGTGAGATGATTGATAGTGTACGCTCACCTGCCAGGGCCATGACCCAGCTGGGGCATTCTGACCACCCACTATTCTTGTATTGAGAGGTGCCACCCCACAATCTGACAGAGCAAAGACAGCTGGGTGTCAGGTGATATGCAATAAAAGTTCTCATGCTTGATTTTAGTCACACTGGAATATGAACATTCAGAGTATTTACACAGTTTTATGGTATATATGAAATGTGATGTGCTCACCCTGAGCCTTTGAGCCTGTAAGAATAAAAGAAGAAGTCACTAGAAATTATAACCTTTGTGAATGTTGCCATAAGTGTGTAACAACAGCCACATGGGGACACTAGAGTTACAGCTTTTTTTCCTTACTTTACCTTTTTTCCTTAACTTTTCCGTAACTGTAAATACAGCTAAGTGGATCACATTTTACTCTCATTATTTCAAGTCAACAAATTTGACTTGATGCAGGCCGCACTGTATTTCTGTTGAATACATGAAAAAACTTTCTGCATTGTGATGTTACATTGTGGTTTGTTCTGACACATTGAAGACTTGTTGTTACTAAGTTACTAAGCAAACGGTTAACAAAAATAGTTTAAGCATTGCTGATAACCAACAGTACGTCTGTTTAGTGAAGCAGTATTGCTGTAATTCCTGTTTTCATAAAGTTCATACTGACAGCAGAGGGTTTGTTTTGCTTTACTTTCTCTTACATTTTTTACACAATACACTTCAATACAAAACCATCATTACCCGGATTCTCAAACATTGTACAAAATAGCTCTAACAAAACCAAAAAAGCTGTTAAAGATTAGGGCTCACCTTGCAGAGTGATGAGCGCACACACCAAGAGGATCCAGGCTGCCATCCTGTGCGTTCACAGTAAAGTTGTATTTACAATAGGCAGAGGTGTCATTGTGATAGTTTTCTTTCACTGCCTATTCTAACCGGTTTGTCAACATTCCAGCATAACTTAAGTGTCACGATTCTGGGTTTTGTACCCTGCGTTTTATATTTGGGACTCTGTTTTCTGTTTGATAGTTTCCATTTGACTTTGTTATAGTTTTCAGTTTAAACTTTACCTTTGCTTTGCTTGGGTTTTTATTCTGATTTTGCATTCATCATATTCTTTGTTATTCTTTTTCCAGCCCTCCTACGATCCCGATGCCAAGTCTGTGTTTCTGTGTTTCTTCCATGTTTTGTCTTTGTGTTTACTTTGGCCTGTCAGGTTCACGTGTGTTAGCCTCAGTCTCAGTGTTACCTGTTATAGTTTGATAGTCTCTTCTCCTGTGTGGGTTGTTTTTCAGTTTTGCTTCTTTCTTGCTCATTAATTGGTTCTGTTCACCTGTGCCTTCTTTTCCCCAGCTGTGTCTCTTAATCATGTCTGTTTAAGTCCTCAGTTTCCCTCTGTTCTTTGTCACACCATTGTCATTCCCACCTTGTATGCGTGCCCTGTCTGCTCAGTAATCAGTAAGTTCTAATCACATGACAGAATGACGTGACCATAACATGATAATATAATGCTGAAATGGCTTCCCAGCCCACATGCTTTCACTTGGTTTCAGTCGCTTTTGCCATGATTAATAATTGATACTGTTTGAAATGTTAAGGACATTTTAGAAGGCATCCTCTATTTTTAAGCTGGCTATTTGATCTGAGTTTGAGTTTTGTGTTCCACAGTTGTGTCGGTTTGAATCTGTTCTCCAATGTTTTTGAGCCAGCTTTCCCAGAAACTGTTTGTGCTGTCCCGCCTTCATCTATAGAAACTTTTTGTAATGTTTGACCAGTCGTCAACAAGACTGTTTATGCCTCCCAACCTGTGGCTGTGAAGACTGTTCGTCTTCCTGTGATCATCCCCGAGCATACCTGTCCACCTGTTCCTGTTCCCAGGGCGACTAAGGTCCAGCCATTCTTGCACCCATACCAGTTCCTCAGGTGGGAACAGCTGATGTCCAGCCATCACTTGGTTCGTCTGCCCTAACCTGGGCAGGTTTATATTATTGCTCAGGATGTCGGATGTTACCTATGTTAATAAAAACAAAATGTATACAGTTTTATATGCAAGGCAAGATGGTGAACAAATAATCCAGTTGGACTTCCACTAGGCTACTTAATAATGTAATGGTGCATGGTGTTGATGTGGGTATGGAATAAGACTGGGCTGACTATTAAAACCACATCACTTTAAAAAATGAATGTATAAAACCTGTCATGAAAGTGAAGCAGAGTGATTCCCATGTTGTGGGTGGTTACTCACCATCCTATGTACTCATATCTTCATGCTGCACAGGGTACGTGCCACAAGATGGACACAACAGACTTCAGTCTTGCTAGTAGCGGTGAACTTGATTAGGTGATGTGCAAAAAGAACTAGAGTCACATACAGTATTTTCTTGCTGAGGACTTCTCTGCACCCACACAACCACAAATATAAAATGTAATTACCTTATGAGCTTTATCCACAAAACAAATGTACAACTTTCAATCAAGAAATTGTTACATCTAAGTTCTTTTGGGTTACTTATACACAGCAGTCATGTCTGCATAAGCCTGAGTGAGAGCAGGAAAACAAAGACTATAATTTGCAGGGCAAATAAATGGAAGACATCAACAAGGGGTCGGTGTCTGTAGTTAAGACTTTCTGTACACACCACTGAGGTTAACTGGTTATAGTTTTCATATGTCCACAAGTCCACAGTGGCCTGTTTTGGTCTAGGTAATGTAAATTTTGTCAACCTATCCACAAACCTATCTGAAACCCTACGCCTTAGCTTACGCCATAACCTGTCATACAGTTCGCTAGAAATGTAACCACACATTCACAGCAAAATCTCCAGTGTTAAATTAACACTAGAGAGTGTCTATATGGGTCCATACCTCTGGGTGTTAAATACAACACTGTTGAGTGTTAAATTAACACTTTTGACAGTGTTATATGTTTAAAAGTAACCTAGTCAGTTTTGAAGATTAACAATGGCTAACACTGAGCAGTGCTGATTTTCTAACACTGGAAAATAACTCAAAATGTTAGAAATATTCCAGTGTTAGAAAATCAGCACTGCTCAGTGTTAGCCATTGTTAATCTTCAAAACTGACTAGGTTACTTTTAAACATATAACACTGTCAAAAGTGTTAATTTAACACTGGGGATTTTGCTGTGACAGCATGTAATGACTATTATTGGCACGTTCAGTACCGTCATTTCCTCCTATGCATTCCTCCTTCAAATTGACAGGAAGAGAATAGATCTAATGGAAAAAAATACTTGCTGTGTGCATTCGGAAGCAGTGCTCTAATTTTGTCCTGGGTTAAAAATGCAGCACACCTGTTTCTTTATACTGCTGCACTTTCACCCTGTGGCCTCCCACAATGGAAGTTGCAACACCAGTTTCAGGCCTAAAACACTCAGTAGTCTTTCCTAAACGCCACCACCAATGCATTTCTAAACACCTTTCTGAATAACTGAATAACTTTATTAATCTAGGATATTATTAAGCTACAACAAACTGACAGGCAAATATTGCCTTTTTAAGTCCAAATCATGCCAGTTATTACCACCATTTTAAGAATAATCCTGCACAGAAGCTCAGAGATGTACAAATACACAGAGTGAGATGTTGTATATGTTTAGGAGCTTGAGTTTGTGGAAAGAAATTTGCAAAACAACACTTGACACTTAACAAAGTCTTGGCTCCTGGTTTTAACTTCTTATGCTCCCTGTTAGCACGTTTTCTCCACTATTGACTAAATGGCGACACCTATCGTTTAGGACAATACTGCAGCGGCTTCTTACACCTTGGATGACAGCATCTGTGTGACGACAGCGAGGCTCTGAGCGAAGCGACCACTGCAGAGGGTATATTTGAAGCTTCGGGCTGTTTTCTTGAAACAGAAGAAATGGTTGCTGAGATACCCAGAAACAAACAAATCATTGAGTATGTCTTGATAATGATTCTTAATTATAGAAGTTCTGACAAGCTGGGAATGTGTGTTGTTTTAATAATCACACACAAACCATAAAGGCCTTTATAAAGCTGACATCTTTTTTTATTTCTACCTTGTATTCAAATCATAAACTTATTTTCCTCATACTTCAGCTTCAAAGGTTTTTGCTGACGTCATGGTCACATATTGAATAAGAGCATCAATGAGACAAAAGCAAAATGTTCACAATAGTTAAATAACTTCATTCCTTCGATCAGCTGGCCCAGATTCACATGCCCCTCCTCTTCACTCAATCTTCCAGCCTGATGAAAGCAGCGAGTGTGTCAAGAAGAGAAAACACAAAGTTCAGTCACAAAGAGCTGGATGTGAGCACAGGTTCAAGACAAACAAGGATTTGGGACACATACAGTTTTTCTCAGTCGCTTTGGTGCATTACTCACAACAGAATTAAACATTGCACAACAGTTAGTTCAACCACCACAACATGTAGTCGTTTTGGCACAACCCTGTGGCGGTTTCACGTTCACTGCGTCCAAAGGCAAATGCCTTTGGACATGAAGCAGTTGAGTGAGTACAAATATCTAAAGAATGGTCACATTTGACTTCCTATTCATCACTATCTCCTTTCTTTCATCATGAATGTCACAATTATTCATACTTGTACCGGCTGAATAGTCATTGTCCTTACAACTAATAGTCTTCATTGCATTGCTTGTGTCAGTGCACTCAAAATTGCTGAACAGCTTGTCAAACGATTCATACACCCATTTTGAAAACCCTATTTTGGAGGAGTTCCCATGAAAATCTCCATAAACTACATGTCTCAGGTGAACCTTATCTCACACTAATGAAAATTGGTGTGTGTCACTCCTACTTGCAACCAATGAAAAGCCTCTCCTACCCAGTCACAGGTGAACCGCGGCACAGCATCCCCCACTCCACAAGTACATATATACTGTAATGTAAACCAACAGACAGGAGCGTCTAGATATCAATGATTGATATGCAGCAGTGTCTGTTTTTCAGTTTGTTTTTTTTGAGTCGTAACTACTGCAGTGAGGTTTACTGTCTAAGTGAGTTTGTTTGCTGTAAAATGTTGGATTTACTGTATTTCCCCAGTTTGCACAATGCTGTGAACAGTTTAAATTAAATATTATCAAGAGTGCATATGGAGTGTCTTGATTGTCCTTTACAATTTATGGTTTTCAACATGCCATGCATGCGGTCCGGACTTGACATGTCATTGGGAAGCACCTACAAAGACATCCGTCACAATGAGAACATGTTCAGACCATGTGATTTCGTGACCAAAGGTGCTGGACTACTGACTTGTAATTGTGACAGCCCTGACACTTTGTTTGGTATCAGTACTTGCTTTTGATGAATGTATTGTCTGTTTTGCTCAAGGGATTTGTTGTTGATGCATTGACAACTTATTTTGGACACCTGACTTTTCTTTTTGATGGAGTGACTCACTTTTGCAAGTTATCCACCATGTTTTGCAGTTTGCACTAATTGTTTTGAGAAGTGCCTTAGTAGTGGTGGAGAGGTCAATTCTGTTGTGAGAAATGCACCAAAGCGACTGAGAAAAACTGTAATCACACTTTCAGTTCTTGCTTTTGTTTCCTCCTCATGCAAAGTACAGCAGAAAAATACTGACTGACTACTTCAGCTCAGTGACGCACATCCCCTCTGGATCAGAAATTAACCCTTGACTGATGTGCGTGTTAAGACCAATTAAAGTGCAAAGTCAAACAATTTAAACTCCTAATCAAGTTAATGACTGTTAAGAGGGGGGATTGACTAGATAACACCTTTTGTTCTCTTCAGACATCAAGCGCTTGTTCTGGTTAAATATTATCAGAGGAGCTGACTGAAGAGACAGGGGGGCTTGTACAGAGGGGCATAAAAGAACCTCCTTTTCTCCGCAAAATGCATCGGCACCCGAACCCTCCCACAGACAGAAAAGAGTTGTAGTCTCGCCTGAGTGTTTGCCCACATAAACTCAGTGGGATTACTCACTCTGTTTGTTCGTGGCAACACTGCACCAATGTAAAGTAGCCCCGAAACCTTGGCCTGAGGCCCGTCTGAATTTTAAGTGACCAGTTTCCCCATTTGTGCGTCCCTGCACATCTCCCTCCTTTTTTCCTCTCTCCCGTTTCCACCCTGTTGCTCTCCAGGCCTTGCTTGCTTCTGGAGGAACGTACACATATCAAGGGCCTCCTTTCACTCCCGAGGTCCAGGAACGATATTTCTTATTTCACCGACTTGCAGGACAATCCCGCCCACTGTCACCTCGTAGCTCTATATAAGACAGGGAAAAGGACCTGATGATAAGAAGTCGGTCTCAAGACAAGCCCAGCCATGCAGTGTAAAGTCCTCGCCTATGCTGTCCTCCTGACTCTGATAAAGCATGGTGAGTATTATGGATGTTTACAGAGGCGGCACTGATCTTACTCTGGCTGATGACAAGGTATGAGGTGGGCTACCTCAGGTGGGCTATAAGTGAATCTTTTAGTATGGATGGTGCATATTAAAGACCTTAAGTGTTAGACATTGTGAGCATCCACCTGACCTTTATGTTGTGTTGATTCCTGGATTAAGTTACAGTGTATGTAACAGTGCGATATGATGTGAAGTGAGACATGAGTGATTTTTAATATTCATGTAGCTTTTGTTGTTTTCTTTATAGGCCAGTGTGGCCAGTGCTGCCTAATGCGGCTGTTGGGTTTATAATGTCTGGTGAAGTTCAGCCGCTTATTAAGTGGAAGTGGCACAGTATTAACAGCCCATCAGACACAATGCATCACAGCTTAACTTCTAGAAAATATGTAATATAAACCTGGTAATGCAATATAAGTCTCTCTCCACCATGTCGAACTTAAAGTGACATCAGTGAGTATAAACGAAAAATAACCTCTTCCTCTTTGGTGCATCAGCACGAAGTTTGCTATTAACTGATTCGAGGTGCTTTTCAAAAATAGCCTGTCAAAAGCGTCAACAGTACAGTTTGACCTCCATTCTTAGGTTTCTTGTTAATCTGCTTTGATCGACCCGTCATTTAGCGAGAAGCGTAAATAAGCGCTTCATGCTGATGGAAATTTTTCCACCGCTTTGTGTTACACCTGCCAAGAAGTGTTTATTGTACTAGTTACTAATTAAGCTGATTGGATGGCCGGGCCTGTCTTAAAGGCCTTGTATTTGCACTGAATCAATAAAGTGTAGTCAGATTACTGATTTACTCTCAGGGATGAAAAGAGAGAATGTATTCACTGTTCATTCAATTTAAGTCAACAAACTGGACAAGTGTTATTTGTCCAGCCTTAGACAGCTATTTGCTTTTACGGTTTTACTTTGTTCTCGGTGCTTTCTAATGACATTTATTACATAATTAAGTCAAACACATTAGAAAGACAATTTTGTATCTTCCACTAAACAATATATGTACAAGGTGCATGTTTTTGTCTTGGGTTATTTTCGTTTTTAAAAGAACTCAAATGGTTCTGTTTTGCATCAGCAAAAACAGGAAAATGCCATAAGGTCATGTAACTGGTTTGTCAGTCAGTTTCGCGGCAACCTTTCCAGTTGTAAGAGGAAGATTGTGATATTTCTTCTTTCTAAAGAAGAAGTTCTTTCACAAATGTTACAGGACAAGAGTTAAACAAAAAAACAACCCAATAACTCAAGAAGTCATGGCACTTCTTACCAAGTGCACTGGAAACATTTACTGAATATGTAACAACTTTTGATCATAACATAGTATTGTCTGTAACATAGTTTTTTTTTGGTGGTGGTGTGGGGGGGTTCCTGAAATGCAGACCCAACCACACAAAAAAGGGCACATTGCATCTTACAAGCCCTCATGTGTTGAAGTAAGGAGCCTTAATGATTCCCGTTTTGTTTTTTTCCATCCATCTCTCTCTACTTTCAGTGTCTTCGAGTGAAATTCAGGCCAGTCCAAATACAAACGCAACCCTCCCCTGCAACGTGACGCTCTCTGCTGAGGGGGACAACATAAACCAGTCTCTGATCGCAGTCAGCTGGATAAAAAATGGCTCTGAAATCGCCTCGTTTGGAAAAGCAGCAACCCAAATAAAGGAAGGCTTCAGCTGGGACAACGCTGACTTCGTCAATGGGGACTTCTCGCTGGTCGTCCTCAAAGCCAGTCTTGACCTGCAGGGGATGTATGAATGCACCATCAGCTACAACTTTACTATTCTGCACTACAGCAACGTTACATTTAGTATCATCGGTACGTCTTGTTTCTGTTCTCGTGGTTTTGATTCCTTTTTCTCACCTATGATCACATCTGAATCTAAAAATTAAGCTCAATTTAATTTCTTCTTCTCCCCCCACCCCCTTCAGCATCTCCCACTCTCTCAGTTCCTCATCAGTGGGTGGTGCTGGACACTAAGACCCAGCTTAAATGCCATGCAGACGGTTTCTACCCTCCTCCTGTCTCTTTTTCCTGGACCAGAGCGGGAGAAGTGATTCAACCTCCCTACCAGGTTGAAGTTGAACTGACCCCAGATGGGTACTACAGGGCTGTGGGCAACCTGACCTTCTATCCTTCCCATGAGGACCAGAATGTGACCTTTGGCTGCAAAGTCTCACACAGTGGAAACTATCAAGAGCTGGATTTTCAGCTCAGTATCACCCGTGAGTCACTGAGAGTCACTGTTTCCACATTAGTGGCCTTAATGCCTCATGGCCTGTCAGTATTTCTCACAGTATTTCTAATATTACATCCTCTATCACTCCATAACGTCACTTCTGTTCTTTAAATCCTTTAATCTGATGAAGCCTGTGACAAACCACAAGCTTTTTTAAAAAATACTTTCTTTACCCTTCTTCAGGTCCTTCCACTCTTAGGCTTTCTGTCCTGCCAACAACCTCCAAAAACTCTCCTCTTACTCTTTACTGTGACGTGGAGAGTTTCTACCCAGAGGAAGTGTCTGTGTCCTGGTATCAAAATGGCACAACCCTCCCTGACCTGCCTGTCACTGAGCAGAAACCAGATGGGAGTTACAGAACCAGACGCTACTATACTTTAAGCCCCGAGCAGAGGGCACAGCGTGGCAAGGTGGAGTGTGCCATGAACCAGCCTGGTTTAGTGAATCCTGTCAGTACCTCAGCATACCTGGACAAGCTGGATCCTCAGAGTATGACCCAGTTTTTCAATGTGCAATTCACAAGATCATAATGAAGTAACACAATGCTTTGACTAAAAATTGCTTGGATTATTTTCTTACTGCCGGTCCTTCTTTGAATCATCTGATAAATATCTCTCTCTGCTTCCTCTTAGATGAGGCCCCAGTGCTGAATAACTCGGCCAAAGCAGCCGTGGCTATGATGTGCATCTCTATAGTGCTGGTCTTCCTGCTTTGCTTTGGCTTTTCTTGGAGGAGAAGAGATGGTGAGTCAGAGCTCACCACGCAGTAACTGCAGCAGGAGATTTGTGATACTCAAGGGATTGAAGAAATAAGGCAAACGTCTATTTTTGTCCTTTGTGACTAAGGAGGAACTAAGTTTGTACAAAACCTTTAGAGAGGAGGAAGTTGTAGTTTTTTTTAGTCTCGGAAAATACACATACTCGAGAAAAGCCTTGAAAAAGTTCTGAATAATAAGAGCGTGACTTCACGTTTGTCATTTTCTCCCACTGTAGTTTCCAAGTAAGCTTCATCCTTACAGAAAAGCTAAAAGCATTACAACACAACAGCGCCCCCTTTTGAATTCTGATCTTTATCAAAAAAAAAGGTCCACCGACACCAAAGAGTTGAATCTCTTCATCTGAATGCTGTGTTTTCACCACTCATCCAAATTTCTGGGATTTCCTTACGCAAATGATTGTGCTTGCATGAAGACATTTTAATCCACTGATGTTCACTATGGCATTATTCACCTTACTCCAAGTGTGGAGCTGTAGATAAGGAATTTAAAGGCATATTTGTATGTGAATATATCACCTTATCTCTCTCTCTCTCTCTCAGTGTCTCTTATTTTATAATTGCTTGTGACCCTGCTCAGAGAAACAGAAATCTCTCAGCGTGTCAGGGATCATCCTCCCTCCCCGAGTGATAGTAGGTCAAAAGGGGAGGGTGTCGCTGAGCATTGAAGGCAGGAGGGTGGACCAGGTGCAGACCGCATGGTTTCTCAATGACACCCCTATTTTTGACAACTCCCTCGCAGGTAGGATGCGTCGCATTCTCCTTTTTTTTCTGTGCTCCAGCTGTTACACTTATTGTTTGAATGAAGGAATTAATTTACACATATTTAAAGCACAGCAGAATCAATCTTTAAAGCAATTCTTGGTGATGGAAGCTGGTTGTTTAGGGAACTGGGGAAATGAAATGCAAGTGTTGGTGCTACACATGTTGGATTTTTCTCGCAAACACCCTTTAACGTCCTCTGTTTCCCCCTCTTTAACACGTTGATCTAACAATTGACCACCTGACACTCACAGGGACTTCCAAAGCTAACTTTAACTGCCTCTGTAACCCCCTAATCACCATCCATCTACCCTATGGTCTAACTCTCACCTCCCCAGTGTCAGAGAAAGGTCCTCTGCTGCCCTCCAGAGGTGAAATGGGTTACTACAAGCTGCACACTCAGGGGCCGCTGCACTCGTCCAAAAACGGCACTCAACAGCTGATCTCCTCGCTCACCTTCATCCCCAAGATTTCAATCCACAAGGGTGCTGTGTTTAAGTGCCAGGTGTCCTACATAGGCAAGGACAAGATCGTGGAGGAGAGGGTGTCGGAGAAGTTCACTGTTCTGTGTAAGAACATGTTTTTTTTCCATTATTCAGTTTATTTTTGTAAGTCCTGCAGCTGAATCACTTGTATGTTTTGTTGCCCAGCTCCTCCTGAGGTGTCAGAAATACAGCTGGCAGAAACACAAAGAGACTCGGGTAATTCAAGAAGACTATCCTTTTGTATTGCATATTTAAAGTTAACCTGTTTGCAGGAGGCTACCATTGATGACATTTCCATCTTCCAGATGTCATCAGCCTGACAGTCCGAGCATCCCATTTCCATCCAGACGTCATCACTTTCCGCTGGTTCTGCCAGGGCGGTGAGCTCAGCCCCGTGGCGTCTCAGGCATCGTCCTCCCCTCGGCCCAATTCGGAGGGATTCTTTTCAGCCTACAGCCAGTGTAAACTTCCCCGCGCTGAACTGGAGAAAGGAGCAACTAAAGTCTGGGTCAGCGTCCACCACATTGCCCTGAAGCAGCCCATCACCCGGGAGACCAGAGGTAAGGATGAGGGATGAGGAGGGAATGGGGGAAATGTTGAAAAATCAAAGATTATTTTTTTATTTTGATCCCAAACAGGATTCATCAGGAGGCCGTGCGTATCTGAAATTGTCAGCTCCACCATTTCCCAAGATCAAACTCTAGGATGTGAAATCACAGATTTCTACCCTCCGAACATTTCAGTGACTTGGCTTAGATTCAGGGAGGGAGAGCAAGATGATGGAGAGGAGGAGGTGATAGAGGGAGGAGAGATATGGGGCCCCATACAGACTGAACCCAGACGCTACAGGGCGACAGCCACTCTGAAGAGAAGGGCAACAAATCAGGAGAAAATCGACAAAAGAGGAGGGATTATTTGTAGAGTGAGGCACTGTTCCCTACAGGATCCTGTTGAGAAACACTGGAGAAATGCTGACATTGGTAGGACTGACTGACGCACTTTTACCTGCTTTTTAAACTGCACGATTAAAGTCTCAAGGATGTTCCAACAGTAACTATCTGTATCCCTTGTTCCTCAGTCTCTCCATCCATTCCTCCATCAATCTCAGTCTGCTGGAGCAGCGAAGGCATTGGTGTGTTCTCCCTCTTGTTGAAGGGAGGTCACCCAAAGGCCAAGTTACAGTGGTCAGCAGGAGGACCCACGCTCTTGCCACTGGTGTCCAATGAGACGGAGGAGATCGGAGATGACGGACAAAGAGAAATGAAAAGCGTGTGTGCCCTGGAGATGTCCACAAGCCAACCGAGTCAGACAAACGAACCGCTGAAGAGACAAACAAATGGATATGCAATAAGTACTGAGATACATAAATATCTACACGTAAAAGGAGATAGATAGATAGATAGATAGATAGATAGATAGATAGATAGATAGATAGATAGATAGATAGATAGATAGATAGATAGATAGATAGATAGATAGATAGATAGATAGATAGATAGATAGATAGATAGATAGATAGATAGATAGATAGATAGATAGATAAGACAAATTCAGTTGTAACCTTTCTTAGAGTCAAAGATGGTATAAAATACAGATGGAACCCACTGGTTTCTGATGGTTTTGAGTTTAATACTACACCCACACTGGCTAATGATCTGGGACTGACAGCTCATTAGACAATGAGCTTTTCATATCATAGATAATCCTCCATATTGTGACCAAAATATACGAAACAGACTCAATTTTATTCTTTTTGCCATGCAACTGTCGCCATCAACTGGCCGTCGGATAGAATGCAGTTTACATACACCTGGAAAGCTGAAAGTCTGAATGCTTTCTACTGTCTATGGTCTGGTAGACTAAACGTGGAACGCTATCCCCTAGGATTATTTTTAAAGGAAAATAAGCACTGAAGTAAATCTTTCTTTGGTGTGCATTAAAATGTCCACTTTCATTTTACAAGCGAGGGTGATCGTAAGAAAGCAAAAATATACAGCTCTGTATGTGTTTTTTGAACTTTCATCACTTTTCAGAAACAAAAGCGGCAGTCACAGACCCCGACATCGAAGGAATACAGTACATCGACGAAAACGTGGATGAGGAGAATAACACCATAGACAGGGATGAGGACTCGACGTCAGACGGCGAGAAGGACGGAGAGGACGACCCGAGCGCGCTGCACATCAATAAGGTCAACTTGAGCAGGGTTCTCAAAGAAAACGAGAGGGCACGTCTGAGAGTCTGCGTGGAGATCACGCACCCTGCTCTCAAGCTTCCTGTTTACCGGACATGGACAGGTGAACACTTAAGCCCTTCTCCTGTTGAAGTAACCTCAGTAAGGCCAGAGAATCACTTATCGAGTACTTGCTGTTATCTATCCGTACAGGAAGAGGCTAATTCGATCACATGGAGTAGGGGAGAGTTTTTCTCATGTTTTGCTCTTTTCCTCTTCCAGAGCCCAATGAGGAGAATTCATCCACTGCATGAAAGTCCTGCATCAGTCTATTTCTATTATAATGTATCTAATATTTATCCCCTCAGAAAATATGAACTATTACTGACACAGTTTATGATGTGATCATGCATTTATTTATATTCTTAGTCTATTCTTACTCTGACATTCTTTTATTTTTTCCTTCCTGCTTATTTTTACAAATATTAATATTTTTTTTTTACAAATAATGTTACAACAGTAATTGATTAGCTTTAATCAGCGTTTTGAAATAAAAGCTAAATATTCTAGTCTTTCAAGGCTCTCGTGATAATGAGTTATTAGAAAAGGTTACTGCAGCAAGCCTCATGCAAAGGAGATATCTGTTGTTGGTCAACCGACGTATCGGAAATTACTTCTCGTTTTAAAAGGCACTTCTGCTTTGACGCTGGGCTTTTCTTTTCTGTTTTTTTACTCTCCACTCTTGACCACAGCAGCACCGCCTCCGCAGTGCTGCGAGGAGGTGTTGTGCAGCTGAGCCCAATAAATATATAACTTCTTAGTTCTTTAGCTTGCAGCTTCTGCCTTTGAGTTCATAGAGCAGCTACTTCTGCTGCAAATATGTTAACAGCCTCCCCGTAGATACTGCAGCGCACCGTTTCAGTTCTTTGATTGTAAAAATAACGGTTATCTTACTTCCACCTCTTCCATGTTGTAGAAATTGCATATTATTTCCTACATATAAAAACATAAACAGCTGCTTAACTACCATTAGAAATCGTTCTATATAAAAATAACAGAGCCCTAAAATTTGCCCCAGAGTTACAAACCAAATGAAAAGTGAGAATAATTGTGACTTTGTGAGCATTTGATTCGATGGTGACAGTACGAAGGGCTAAAAACATTTTCACTGAGAGATATCTGCTTAATAATGGAACTTAGAGGTGAGTCACGTCCAATTGGTCAATGACGTCACTGGAAATAAGGTATTTTTTAAGAAGCTAAAATCAGATGAAACCAAATTTGGGACATGCTCTTTTCTAATGCCAATGTGACTCTTTCGTGCTCAGTTGACCTGACTCTACAGTGTGTCATGAGCGGGGGGAGGGGGTTGGTGGTTTGGAACAGGCCACCTTCACGCCCCCAGATGTTTTTTCGTTGTTTTTTTTGTTTGTTTGTTTGTTTGTTTTTTAAGACTTGCGGCGATCAGCTGACTCATATCGCATCAGCCGGAGCTATTTCTGAGACTTTGCACAGCTCTCTATGTACCCATAAAAGGCATTGTATTATTATCCTTCATATGCAGCAGCACTCAGCAACAACTGGCTGGTGAAGTCACCCATTTAGGATGCACAAAAAGAAGATTCATAAAGTCAAGAAGCGCTCTTCAGAAATATTTTATTGCTCGTGCATATGCCTTATGATTTATTTTTGTAACTTGTGAAAATAATGACTCTCTCTTGGTTTATGGGTCTCTTTGAATGGTGTCTAATTCAATCAAAAGGTATCCTCTGTGTTACATTTCATTAATGTATTCATGCAAACAATAAACATGTGCTTATTTACGTGGCGGTCTCAGTCATTTAATCATGAATGCGTGTTCTCAGGTGGATCCTGGCAGCGCCGTTTCAGAGCAGCGCTTCGGTATCTGTCACAGAGTTTTACGAACTTTTTTTTCCTGTGGCTATGCTCATTATTCACATCCGCAAAGTCTGCAACGCGTCTTCTTATGTTAACGTGTGAATGTGTGTGTTAATCTGTCTCTTCCTCATTATCATACCCCGGACATATGTCAGTTCTAGGGGGAGGAAGTGAACGGCCACTAACAGCTGATGTGTTTCCATCCTGGACGCGCTTGGCTGCAACTTTCTGTTGACTTTCTGCCTGGTTGCAAAGACCGCTTAGGGGGGGAAAACTAAAGTGACACAGTGCTTTGGTTTGTCCATGATTTTTTTTTAATAACGAGAACGTCACGTCAGATGGTCAGAGAGTGACCAAGGAGGAAGCGTAAGGATGGACCCTGAAAGTCCCGTGTCCCGCATGGAGAGAACTTTGTGGACAGTCTGGGTGAGAAGCCGTCATCATTTCAATCCAAACCTGTAACGAAACGAAAGATTTGTGTTTTAAACTTTTAAGTCCGTCAAACGTGGATGTAAATAGTCTCTCTTCCTGTGTGTCAGTGGGTCTCTCTCTCTCCACGCATATCCGCCTTATGCAATGTCTCTGCTTACCCCCTCCCTTTCTCGGGGAGAGGGAGAGAGAGAGGGGATGTCTGTGAATCACTGGCATGTTCACGTCCAAGACAAAGAAGTCTTCTCCATGCTTATTTGAACCTGGACAGGTTCAAATAAAGTAATTCTTCAAAAGTAAAAACATTAAGTGCAAATCAAAGCTTAACAGTTCAAAGAAATCTTTTGTCCATCTGTTGGAACAGCTTCTCTGTTTTAGACAGAAGCCTTTATTAACTGCTGAAACCTTTTCTCCTTCAAAGTGCACATTAACCTGCTGGATGCTGATTGAGAGATTATGATTATAGATCACAGCAGACGTTTGAGATCTGATTGCTCTGTTGGTCATCAGCTGGAGACTGTCTGCAGTTCTTTCTGAGAACTGATCCTTGTAATATGTGCGCTCCTTGCAGTTGCAGCATTAGTGAGATTCCTCACAGTGCATCCCGGAGCGCAATGACTGTTTGAGACTGTTATTACACAGGAGACAGTCTTACAAACAGGAAACGCAGGTGTACCATTTACTGGGTTTAAATTTCAGAGTCCTGCTGTTATTGTTGTTCACTTCTGCTTAGGGTGCACTGATTTATGTTTCCTGTTTGGGGATTTTGTTTGTTTGGGTTTTTTATTTTCATCTATCACAGCCATAGACTTTGGAATTATCTGTCTGTCCATGTTAGGATTTCCCGCTGGTTGCCTGTTTTTTTAAAACACACGTTGAAACTAATTTAAACTACTTGGCTTTTAACCCAGAATGATAGTGCTGTGTTCTTACTTTGTCTTCATCACTGTTTTTATTGTTTTATTGCTGTGCCATGCTTTGCTGCTTCATACAGCACTTCATGAAACTCTGTTTTTTAGGTTAGATTAAAATATAATTGGATTGGATGTTTAATTATTTCACATTTCTGGTAGTGATGAACCCACATCAACTAATAACAGTTCGCATGACATCTACAAAAAAAATTCAGCTCCTTTCATCTCTTTATTTTGGACTCACATCTGCTTTTAAACCGCTCTCGCTTCTCTCATCAACCTGCTTTTCAGACGTGGCAGGTAGTTATTGTCACAGTTTAGTCGCCTGACAGCTGGTCTCGATAGCCATTGTGACACTTGGTGATATACAATGAAAATAAACAGATTCTGATGTTTTAAAGCCTGTTTCACCAGTTTGAACAGGTGACCCATATTCTGGAGGCTTGAGTCTCCTTTCTAGGTGCTTGGGTTTGAGTCTGCTTACTCACACTCCTTCTTCCCACTTCTGAGTCTATTGTGTGCACTTCTGTGTCCAATAAAGGACATGATGCCCACAAACAAATCTTAATACAATCAAACTACTTGCTGGTGAAGTGTGTTCACCAGCAAGTAGTTGGTGAACAGTGTGCACCAGCTACAACAGACAAATATGGGGATGTTGGAGATAAAATAAACAGCTAAACAAAGAAAATATCATGAGATCCTCAAAAAGACATAAGTTGAAATAAATGCAGATGTTTCTCAGCGTAAACTAAATGCTTTATGTTTGCCATGTTGTATTTATAAAATGTTTGTGTTTTGGTCAATCCTGTAAAGAATGGACCATGATTTTTATTTTCTTTTTTTAACAGGAGTGTTTTTTGGACATCTTAACAAATGAAACAAAAATAATACAAATAATTCTTATTCTCATTTTTATGCAATTCTTTCGTTTGTTTGTTTGTTTGTTTGTTTGTTTGTTTGTTTGTTTGTTTGTTTGTTTGTTTGTTTGTTTGTTTGTTTGTTTGTTTGTTTGTTTTTGGGGGGTGGGCACTGACAGGGTTAAAGTCTATTACATTGAATTTTTCTTTTTACTTTAATACATTAGCAGTTAATGTAACTTATAATCAATGAAGTCAGGATTCCATGGAGGCCGGTCAGGTTCTTCCTGTTCATGGCTGTGTTTTGTGCATGGGAGTATTGTGGTGCTGAAACAGGAAAAGACTTCCACGAAGTTTCTGCAAAGCTGGAAAGAAACTGTTGTGTAAATAGCCTTGAATGCAGTGACACTAAGAGTCTTTAAATGCTACTTGTGCATCTTTAAAAAAAACAAACCAAAAAAAACATGGGCTATACAAACTACCTGGAATGACTGAAAATAAATCAATGCGGGGAAAACAAATATATTCACACTTTTGTCTTTTGTTGGATTTTATTGATGCTGCAAATTAAAGTGTTACATAATGCAAATTTCTTTTTCCTTCCTTTTTTTCTTAGTACTACATAACTGGAGCTGTAAACAGATTCATCAGGCCACAGCCCGCTGACACTGTCAACAATGACCCAAACACAAATCAGGAATCTGCAGCTGAAATCAAGCACCCTCCCTCTGACTCAACAGAGGGTGACAGTAGCAGAGAAGGTGTCGAGGAGGAGCAGCTTGTCGCAACATCCTCTCTGCTGAGCTCGTCTCGCCCCGTTGTCGAATGGGAACTTTGCACCACAGAAATCGACTTAGGGGTTGATGAAGAAAACATGCAGTACAAAACCCAGCTGAGAAAAGTTGACGAGAGCAAAGAGGATGGTGAGGGCAAGAGAGAGGAACAGCGTGACAAGACAGGAAATGATCATTCAAATGATTCAAGAGCAAAAGAAGATGAACGACACACGATGGAGATCGAAAAAATGCCCACTTGTGCAAGACTTGCAGGGCCTGGAAATGATGAACATGAACATGCCGCTTCTGGACCACAAAATTTGTCCGAGGTTGCAACATGCCAAGAAACAACTGAGGAGGAAACTGATGCTGAGAATGCAACAGTGAGATTAGGGTTGCCCGGTGATCATCCAACAAAGGAGGAAAAAATAAAAGAAACCCAAGTAAAAGGAGAAAAGGATCAAACCCATAATAAAGAGAAGGAAGACCTTGAAGAAGAAGACACTTTGAGAAAAGAAGAAAATGATGATAAACTGCACAGTGAAGATGAGCGAGAGTTAAAAGCAGAAAACACTGAGGTAAAAGCATGCATAGCTGCAGGTATAAGTCCAGATGATATGGATCACATGCAGAAAGGAAAGGGAGAGGTAAAGGAGCATGATGCAGTGTTATTGGATGATCATTCGGGAAGGGAGGAACTTGTTAAAGAAACCCGGCTGAAGGAAGAAAATGCTAAAGCAGATCATGAAAAGGAAGAAGATTCAGAAGCAGAAGCCACTGAAGTAAGAGAGGAATATAACAATATGCACTGTGATGATGACAATTTGGTAGCAGAAAAGAACGCGTTCAAAGTATGCATGACAAAAAGTCCAAAAGAGGAGGATTACGTGCACGAAGGGGAAGGAGAAGTACAAAAGATTGATACGGTGACACCAGATCATCATCCAAGAGAGGACCAAATTATCAAAGACACCCAAATAAATGAAGAAGATGATACACTTCATCATGAAGAAGAGCGAGATTTAGAAGCAGACCCAGAGATAAACGTGTATCGAAGTATCAAAGATATAAGTCCAGAAGATCAGGCTCATACGTACGAAGGAGAGGCAGAGATACAGAAGAATGATGCAGTGACACTGGATGATCATCCAAAAGAGGATAAAATTACTGAAGAAACTCAATTAGAAGAAGAAGATGATAAAATCCAGCATGAAGATGAACAAGATTTGGAAGCAGAAGACACTGAAGTACCAGAAGAAGATGAAAAAACAGACTATGAAGATGAACAGCAGTTAGGAGCAGAGGGCACTGAGGTCCAACTGTGCATAACTACAGATATAAGTCCAGTACTGGATGATCACAAGCAGGAAACAGAGGCTGAGTTACAGAAAACTGATACAGCGACACTGGATGAACATCCAAGAGAGGATGAAAGCAAAGAAACTCAATTAGAGGAAGATCATCCAATAGAAGATGAAATGTTCAAAGAAGACAACTTAAAGGAAGAAGATGAAAAAACAGATCATGCAGATTTGGAAGCAGAAGACACTGAGATAAAAGTGTGCATTAGCACAAGTTTAAGTCCCGATGATGATGATAACCATCGCCTGCAGGAAATAGAGTCTGAAGAACAGCAGAATGATGCAGTGACACTGGATGAATCCAATAAACTAAAGAACCAGTTAGGATGAAAATGCACATGAGTGAACAATTTGAGTAACTGAGACCAAAGAAGATTACAACTATAAGATGAGCATAGGAGCAGAGGCTGAGCAATAAACAGATAACAGTGGAATCACAAGCAGGAACAGTGTTACAGATGAACGCGACACGGATACTCAGAGATAACAAAGAAACTATGAGATAAAAGATGATGTTCAAGCACTTAAAGAAGAAAACAATCAGAGATTTGAAGCAATTATGCATGCACGTTAAGTCCGATGATGATGATAACCATCGCCTGCAGGAAATAGAGTCTGAAGAACAGCAGAATGATGCAGTGACACTGGATGAACATCCAAGAGAGGATGAAATTACTAAAGAAACCCAGTTAGAGGAAGAAGATGATAAAATGCAGCATGAAGATGAACAAGATTTAGAAGTAGAAGACACTGAAGTACCAGAAGAAGATGATAAAACAGACTATGAAGATGAACAGCAGTTAGGAGCAGAGGGCACTGAGGTCCAACTGTGCATAACTACAGATATAAGTCCAGTACTGGATGATCACAAGCAGGAAACAGAGGCTGAGTTACAGAAAACTGATACAGCGACACTGGATGAACATCCAAGAGAGGATGAAAGCAAAGAAACTCAATTAGAGGAAGAAGATGATAAACTGCAGCATGAAGATGAACAAGATTTAGAGCCAGAAACTGTTGAGGCAGCAGAGGACAATGATAAAACCGACACTGAGGTGAAAGTGTGCATAGGTACAGATGTAAGTCCAGAAGAGGAGGCAGAGGTACAGAAAAATGATGTAATGACACTGGAAGATCATCCAATGACAGATAACATTAAAGAAACTGAGTTAAAGGAAGAAGATGATAAAATGCAGCATGAAGATGATCAAGGTTTAGAATCAGAAGCCTGTGATATTATGCTACAACTGGACTCTCAAAATGTAATCAAGTCAGAGGAGAAAACAAGTCAAGCTGAAAATCAGCTCTCAGCTTTTGGAGACCAGCCAGATACATCAGTGGTTATGCTCACTGTTATCACAAAATCTTATGCAATGACTCATAGCAGTGAAAATGATGAAGGTGAGAAAGAGAAGTGGGTTGAGACAGAGCGGCCTGCCGTCAACGAGACAACAGAAGTGCCAGATCTGGACGAGAACATCGGAACAGAAGCAGAAGACACTGAAGGAGAAAATCTTTTAACTGAATATGATTTATCCGGTAAAGAAGCTGCACTGAAGACTGCTTCACAGCTGCACACAGCTGGATTCACAGATGAATACGAGGAGGATATGAGAGTCCCAGGAGTGCAGACCAAAACTAGGCAGACCGGTGTGACAGTAACAGATATTTCAGAAGAGAGACTCATTGATCAAGACCAAGAAAAAGAGGAGAGCGTCTCCAGTGAATCCTACACCGGAGAATTTTACAACGAAATTATAGATTCAAGCACCTCAGTTACAGTAAAGCCCAAAGGCGAAACGACGCAGGAAACAGACGAAGAATTTAAAAACACTCTCCCGGGGATCAGTGAAGGCCAGTGTGCCGTGCTGCAGGAACTAAATACTCCAACGTGTGAGGAAATTCAAGAGGGAGTTTCCAAATATAACAATGAGCTTCGGAGGGCCGATGAAAATACAACACAAAGGTTCCTGGAAGCAGGAGATTGTGAGGAAATCCCGGCAACTCAATTACCAGAAGAGGTGGAGAGCGGAGATCAGGAGAGCCTTGAAAACAGTGACTGCAGGACTGGAGCTGACCATTTACCGCTGAAGGAGTCCATGGAAGACAAACAAGAAAGCAAAGAAGAGACTGAGACGAGCTTTGGTTTGTTTGTGGAGGAGCACGAAGGAACACCGGACCTTGAACTAGAGGCAGAGAGCAAGCTTGTTGAAGGAGTAATTCAAGAATCGGGACTTGACAAAGAAGAAGGAAAATTACTGACAAGTTCAATGAAGACAGAGGTGACTGGAACACATGTTGGTGTAGTGGACGAGACTGAAAGGAGATCAGAAGGGCTGCATGATGGTGGCAGAGGATCTACAGGAGGTGAAACAAGAGAAGCGGTTGCAGCAGAAGTGGTTGGATTCGTCATTCAGGAGTCAGTAGCAGCCATAAAGTTGGATCAAAGCATCAGCAGACCGTTAAGTTTACAAGAAGACACGAGTGAATATGGGTTTGTGAGACACTTAGCTGAAACTGAGCCTATATCCATTGATGATACCTCTGTTGAAATGCAAGATAAAGCCATTGAAAAAGAAGGAAGGGGTTGTGAAGATGAAGAGGAGGAAGCAGAAAATGGAATCCAGACCTTAAATGAAATGGATTTACAGATAACTAAAGAAACTGCAGGTGAGCTAATCACAGAAAGAGGAGACAAAGAGATTCCTCTGAATGCAGAATTGGAAATATCTCAACACTCTGAGACTCAGGAGATAAACAATCAGTCGCCACACAGAGCACTTGAGATAAGTGAGACACAAATAATAGTAGCTGAAACAGCTGACGAGCCCAGACCAGAGGATTTGCCAGTGACGTCATCAGAGGAAAAAGGCGGTTCAGTCAGTGGACATCAAGACGTAATTGATGAAGAAATCCTTGACTTGTGGATTGAGGCGGTGATGTCAGAGGACACTGATGAGATTAGACAAGAAGAGCCCAAGCCAGGGCAGCTATTGGACGCCAAAACAGACACTTTAAATGAGGGTGAAATATCAACAGAGAATGAGAAAGTGTCACTAGCAGAGGCCATTTGTAGGGAATCTGAGGCAGTAAGTGACACAGAAAAGTCTTCATCAACTGTGGAGTCTGGATTTTTGAACCAGTTTCTCAGTGAATCGTGTATTCAGAGTAGTGAGACTCAGCTGCTGAAATCAACGAGCACTGACTCACTCCAGGGGATCCATGAGCTGGTGGCTAGCGTGTCCACAGACATCTTTGGAGTTATCGCACAGCCTCAAACTCAGGACTTACTGACAGAGGAATCAGCCGAGACAGAGAAAGAATCGGTCGCTGATATAGAAGCTCAATCACATCTGAACCAGGAATCTCAAGAAAAAGCAGAAGAAAGAGCTGAAACATTAGAGACTGAAAGTGGATCACAGAAAGCGTATGAGGATGTTGAAGAAGCAGATGTAACAACAATGACAACACAGAGCTCTCCTTCGCATGACAAGAAGGTGGAAGCTGAGGAGGAGCATCTTGAGGTAACCGCGTCTGATTCTTCAGATGACCTCAAACCCGCTGAGTCTGAAGAATCTGAAAGCGACTCACAAAGTGAACCTGAGAAGGACACACTGAATAGACCACAGCCTGCACATTCATCCTTATTTCCTGTGCTAAACGAGGCCCAGGTAGCCGAAGAGCCAACAATCGAATATGAGAATAAGGTATTGTTTCTATATGGCATAAAAAAATTTTTGATTAAAATCAAACAATGTTCATAACAGACTTTTGGGGCATTACAGGTGGATGGCCCTGTGCTGGACTTTGCTGTGCAAAGGTCACGAATTGCTGTTAAGAACCCTCGTGTAAGGCCACCTAAAAATCCCCGCTCCCTGCTCCATATGCCCTCGGAGGAACCCACACCCACACCTACACCATCTTCACGTTTGCCGGTCAAACTCCCTGGAGGTGTGCCTTTAGGAGGCATAGGTATTGGAATAAAACTCCCTGGTAGGTCACTCATGATACATGAATCCCAATATCTTAGTCTTGATAGTCTATTAAGACTTTCTCTGGTCTTTATATCCTGTTATTTTCACAACTTCCAAATGATTTCACACGTTTGCTTTTCTTAGGGCTCGGTGCTGGATTTCCTGTTTTAAAAAAGACACAGCGGGCAGTGAAAGACGAAAATACCCAGGAAACAGTGTCACAGGTACTGCTAAGAGTGTTTAAATACCTGTTTTTTTCCCTCTTAAGTTAAGATATATATATGTATCATTAAAATGACGGAATTACCACAGGAACCTGAAACAAAGCCAGAGGAGAAGAACGACGCTCCCCCACAGGAGGAGGAGGAGGCACCGAAGAAGCCTAAATGGATGCCACCAAAACATCCCGGGTAAGGATGGCAAAAGGGGAAAAAAAAAACAGTCACCAGAAAAGACACGTCCTGTTTCTGACTTTTTAAAAATGTATTTATTTATTTTTCTTCTGTGTCCACAGAGGATTTGGAAATCCCCTGATGGCAGAGCTAAAGACCAAACTGAAGAAAACACCAAAGGAGTGAGAAGCTCAATGGCTGCGTGCAAATACCTGAATGTAATATACATATGGTTTTAATTTTGTGTACTGAGAAACTGTTCTTTATGTCCCCTACTTGTTCAATGTAATTTGTAAAATAAAGATAAACTTTCTTGCATGAAAACAGTGTTGATACAATTAATCTCAATTTAAAAAACAAAACAAAACAGAGAAACACGAGTTCCCTTGTATGAGCAGTCACGAAAACATTTCTTCTCCAAACTGTTCAACCTGAGTTGCCACCCTAATAAACTCATTTCTAACCCCTACTCTATTTCTTTTCCTAAATGTCTATTCAAACATGGTAGAACAGTTTGAATTGACATACCTATTATGCACGGTGTAGAAAACTAAAGGGGAATCTAAAAAGAAACAGATCAGAGAGCTGCGCACAATGTTATAATGAATACTGTTTTAAACCTCCTGGAGCAGTGGTATCAAACATAATGTCTGGAAGCCAAAATCGCCACGACAAAGACTTCAATGCAGCCCACTGCATTGACAACTTTTGTACAACTTTTCCTACTGATAAAGAGCTTCCCCCGCAGTATTACACTAAAGTAATCAGGTGATACATTTAATCGTTTAAATGACAGGGAAGTTCCTTATACTATAAAAATGTATGTGTTTTTACAGTGTGTGCATGGTTAAAAAGGAATTAAATGACAGAAGCAGTTAAA
Source organism: Haplochromis burtoni (assembly GCF_018398535.1). Lineage (NCBI taxonomy): Eukaryota > Metazoa > Chordata > Actinopteri > Cichliformes > Cichlidae > Haplochromis > Haplochromis burtoni. Next base: position 266,774 of record NW_024582881.1, on the reverse strand, counting down.
TGCTATTATATAATCATACAGACATTTCTGGGTTGTTTTTTGTTATTTGTTTTTTTACAGTGGTGCCAGTGAGCTTTTTCTATAATTTTACATATGTATTTCTTCTCGTTTAAGCCCAAATAGTCATACTGGCACATTTCTTTCATTTGCTATAGCTGCATTTTTTTCTATGATGTAGAAAAACTGAGACATACTGTTGAAATTGCATTCCTTTTTTACATTAAGATGGATTACACGTGTAGTCAACCTTATTTACACACTGATTGAAAGGAGCGTTTCACTGGCCCAGCCCACTTAAGCACACTTTAAAGGTCACGAAATGTTTTCAAAACAACGTTAGATGGCACTGTAATGCTATCGTCTGTGCATGAACGCTAATTCACGATTAAACACAGAAGAAGAATCCTTGCGTTATGATTGGTGTAAAACATCCAATGAGCGTGAAGGAAACTGACATTTTGAACTAGACAGGCGCTTCGTTGGTTAACAAGATAAACGTTTCAGAGTTTATGCTGATATTTATTTTGTAGTATCCGTGTTTGTCTTATCAAACCAGAATCTCGTTGAGACTAAAACAGTTTCACATCTATAAACATCCGCTAAGAAGTTCGTGTTTACAGGTAAGCAGAGCTGGTTCCGTTCTTCTAACAAACGTTACAAGGTTTTAGCTTAACCTATGCTCGTTCAAGATGATCTCGTGTTCCGAGCATTACATGAATGAAATAACTATTTATCGTAAATATGACATAGTAAACAATCGGAAAGCAACGTTTTCCAACCTAAAACCGCCGTAACTCTACGTTAAAAACCAAATCTGTGTTCCTAAGCTATGATGTTGCTGTATGCGTTACCTAATCTCTAGTTTTACTGGTTTAAAATAAATTGACATGGGTTTTGTTTTGTTTTTTGGGGGGGTGTAACATTAGAAACTCAGCACAAGTTGAGATTACATAGTCGTCCGTTACTGTCGGTGCTAAATTGCATTTTGATTTTGCTGTTTTAATATCTAGTTTGTATAAATAAAAAAGCTGTAAAATAATTCAGCAGTGAGACATTTTCATTCAGTTGCCTACATAAGCCAATGAAGTCAAGCTCTGTTTTCTTATTTTAGGCACAGGGAATCTGAGACAGCTGATAATATGTGTGGAGTCTGAGTATTGCCCTCTGTTTTAAATAAGAAGCCCTTCATTTATTCTGTGAGAGAAGAAGCATCACCATCCATGGCCAACAAACCAACTGGGCGAGGCTTATACATTCGGGAAAATCCAGATGCCGATGAGTGCTGTGAAAACATTCCACCCGGGGGCACTGTTAAAGCTGGGACTTCTAAACTCAAATGGCCCCATGAAGAAAACAAGCCTCTTTCTGACACCTGCACCTTTTCAACCCCTGCTCCAACAGGCAGCAAGCCAAAGTCACGGATTTCTTTCCAGTCTGCTCTGACACCAATTTTAAAATACTTAAATATCGGCAACAAATCTCCAGAAAGTTCAACACATGAAAATAATCGTCGTCAGACACTTTCTCTTTTCTCCTTTGGTGCAGCCACAGCAGATTGTCAAAAATCAACAAAAGGTTCTGTCCAACAGTTAAACTCAGATCCCCCTAGTAGCTATTCTGGGCAATTATTCAGTGACATGGATGGTCCTGTGTCCTTCCTAGGTGACGAATGCTTGCCAGAAGTGACCCTATTTGATTCTATGTGTGATTCTGCCATACAGCTTACTAGAAATGACTCCCCTGCTCCTGACAGCGCACCTGCAACTTCTGCAAGCACAAGCCCTAAAATAAATATTCCTGAAATTCATCCTCCTGATCTTTCACAACATATGGCAACAACAGAGATTACAGACCCAGATGTCAAAATGATTGATGCCTCTCAGAACAAGCATGCTCCGGTCCCCTGGCTGATACTTGACAAATTCTTGCCAGAAATTACTCTCCTTGATGTTACACGTGATTCACCATTATCATCAGGACAACAGACCTTCTCCATGGATGTGACTCAGGCTCTTCCGCCGCTTGATTTGAAACGCGACAGGTCTTTTAATGGAATGGAAAGTGGAAAAATCGCGGCACAGCCTAGCAGTTCAGGTGTCATCTCGGGCAAAAAATTGCTAAGTACAAGTGTACAATCCGACAAGTGTGTGGGGGAAAGCATAGCAAAAACCTCTTTGGGTGTAACTCAGGATATTACTATGGGAAGTGTTTTGGAAAATAGCAAGTCTTCATCAGAGCCCAGTGAATGTAATATAGAGACGAGTCAAGCATCGGCAGGGGATACACTTGGGAAAAATCCTGCTAAAGTTACTCGAGAAATAATATCTTCTAGTGACATACCTGCAGACTCTAATGTGGAGTGCAGTGCTAATCAAAAAGCTACCTCAGAGATCCGGGAAGAGCCTGTGGAGTTTTCTGATAAACCTCAAGCTATCATTAAAGACCTGATTGCCAGCCATGAAGCAAAGTCAGCCAACGAGCCCAGTGGACAAAATATGAAGATGAGCTCAACATCACCTGATGATACATTCAGCAGTCAACCAGCTAATGTTACACATGACACAACCTCATCCAATGACACGTCAGCTCAGAGTGTAAGGTCTACATCGAATATGGAGTGTAGTAGTAGTCAAAAGGACCCCCCCTCAGAACTTGTGGAATCTTGTCACAAAGTAAACGATGAGTTGAAAAACTATGCGACACAGCCAAACCCAAAAGCATCAAACTCCGGGAATGGAACATTTAATGTCATGCAGGCCGCTGATCTGAGCGTGTCTAATGATTTAAATACTACTGCTTCAGTTTCCCACATTCAGAATAAGACACTTGATCTTCCTCCATTTAATGTAAGCTGCACCAAAGATGGGACTTCAGGTCAGGCAGGTTTTGGCACCACTGAAACATCCCCCATCACAAATCAAAATTGCTCATCTTTAAAGGAATGTGCTCCATTTGCTGTGCAGAACACCACATTTGAAAAGCATTCTCTGCATAAAAGCAGTGGCAGCACTGTATTAGGGGAAGACCTCAAGAACAACACCTTTGATTCTCAACCACCTTCCAAGAAGAGCGACACAATAACTTTGTTGGAAACGGTCCAGAGTGAAAGTAGCCAAATTGCTTCAAAGCCTAATAGCACAATAACTCTGACAGAAATGAGCTCATGTGACGGTCACCAAAGTGCTTCCAAGCCAAATGGAACAATAACTTTATCAGAGGTGAACCCAAATGACAGTCACCACAATACCTCCAGGCCCAATGGCACCATAACTTTGTCAGAAACAAGCTCATGCACCATCCGCCCGAGGTCTTCAGACAAGCCCTCCACACCTGAGGTCAGTAATCTAACCACCAGCCCAAAAGACAACAATATTGACATTGCCCCTGATCTATCAAAGCATAATGTTACGACAGATGCTAAGGACCATAGTGGCAAGGACGTTGAAACCCATGATGACGCTTCTGGCAGTGGCAGCTGTGAGACTAAAGATCTTTCAGGTCTGCCTGTGGTGGGCGGGCTCTCCGATTCTTTAAACAGTCAAAGCTTTGGTACAGTGAACCTCAAAGCCAAGTGTTTCAATTTGGATGACACCCTGGATTTAAAGGCAGACTGTTTGATTACTTCAACACCAATGACTAAATGTACAATGTTCAACTTGAACACTGAGCAAGTTGAGGGCTTACACCTAGGAGCACAGAAGAAGCTGTACACAGATGGTCCCAGGAAGCCAGCTGATCAGGTGCCATCAGACCCTCCATCAAACCTTGTCTGTGACCGTAAAACATTCTTGAAACAGCCAGCTGCTAAATCCCTTTGCCCTCCCCCGAAAGCTGGAGCTCAGCTGATGAAATCAAAGTCACATTCCTCAATTCCAGCCAGGTTGAATACAGTGGCATCCAACTTACCTACGAAAAGACAAAGAACCCAAGCTGAAGCTTCAAGAAACACTGCTGCCACTGCCCCTGATGCACCCCAGGGGGTAGGACTTAAATGTTTGCAAAATGTTGATATTACCATCTGAGAAAATGAACACAGGTTGAACCTATTAGTTATTATTTGTTCCATTTTATTTTGTACTGATTAAAAGCTGTACATCCATGTACTTGACAGTCTGTCGTTAACGTCCTCTTTTCGTGTATGTGTATTTAAGACCACAGGAGTAACATCCTGCTACAACCTGCGTGCTACAGCAACAGGTAGGAAGTGTATACCTTTGTTTTTAGATAGGTTTGCATAGGTCCCAGTTTTGTTATTCCCATAATCATGTGTTTAATAACCTCAGTGTAACTATGTACTGTATCTGTGTGTTCGCATGGTGCGTCCGGGGCATCTCTGTCTTCCCCTTTGTACCAATACCAGGATCCAAGCTGCCCGCTTGTGGCTCACAAAGATCGCAGTTTAGTGGAATCCCATCAGGGATCCAGAGAGCTACTATGTGTCTTAGGCCACCTTTAACAAGAAGCAGTACAGCAATTTCTTCAAGTACCGACAAGCTCTGTGGACCTACAGGTACTCACACATTTGTCAAACTGTATCTGTACATTAGAAAGTTTCAATTTGCCCTCACTTCAGATACACAGTAAAGTTGCCTTTCTTCTGATACTCGAGGGGGAAAAAATTGATAAAAATGCAGCTGATGCCAAACTTCTAGGTGTTTTCTGGTTTAATATTGCCTTCTTGTTCTTGAGTGTAACTAGTGGTTTTACACCTCATTGTAAACTCTCTGTATTTCCATTTATAAATGGCTTCTCTTGACTGGAGGTCTTGACAATGAATCCTCTACTTCCTCCAGCGTGTTGTGGACTTTGGTAGATGTTGTGAAGTTGTTTTGTTTTTAACCATGGAAATAATTCTGTGATCATCTGCTTTAGTTGTCTTCTGTGGTCTTTCAGGCTTTTTATAGAGAAGGAAATTACTGTAGAAATGTATCTGATTTTTGTGAAAGATGTGTTCATTTATTTTTCTGTAACAGTTTCTCCTTTTTGTCTACATAGCAACTAACCCTGTGACCAAGACTTCACAAGCAAAGAAGCACCCTCTAACCAGAGCTGACAGTTTGCTAGTGTCAAAGAGGAAGAAAATGGGTACGGTAAATAAATAAGAAAATCATGCTCTAGTATTGCAGCCTTTTTAACAGCTTCGTTTGGTATTTTTGGTATTTGCATGAAGCTTGAAACCCAAGTGTAAGTGTACAGTCATGTAGATTTCTCTTTTTTTCCACCCTTTACAGATGCTTCCGATCCATGCAATAGTGTTGGAGCTCCAGTATCTGCCTGTGATGCTACAAACAAAACGACAATCCTCAAGCAGCCCAGTAAGAGAGGATTGCCTGCCAAAGCTCAAGGAGAAGGTATGTTGGAAATTTACTGGAATTTCTGCACTTGAAACTTGTGACATGGTCTGAACTTTATCTAAGTCACAGGTATAGAACAGTACTTCACTGTGTTTTCTAAAGATAAACTAATCAGTGCAGATTTCCTGATATGCCAAAGGGTTTGTTGGCTTTTCCACTAACTGTTGGGCAGTTGGCCAAAGTTTGATGTGATTTATGCTGCTGAACAGCTTCACGAGCGCAGTAACCTGTAGTGAACTCCTGTGGTGTTTTCATGCTTTAAGAGGCTGCAGTGCCAGCATGTATGAGTGAACCCTCAAAAGCGTGTAATGCTCCCAACAGAGCCAGGCCCCTGAAACAGCCTGGAATCAGCAATAAAGCACCACTACCTAAAACCCAAATCCACAGTAAGTTGAGAGTGCTGAGGAGACAAGTCTCAGCTGTGTAATTTCTAGTGGACTGTTGGTACTCAGAACCAATTTGGTTGTTTTGTTTTTATTAAAATCACGTGTTCATGTTGTCTGAAGGTTACTTTTACTCTGTGTTGTTATTATTATGTGTTAATTGGATTTTAATTTCATGTCATACAATTGTGAACATTAAACGACAACAACAACTAACACAAGATTGTTAAGTCCTATGTATTCATACAATGTCCCAGTATATCAATTGCTATTTAAAGACAATGGTGAAAATAATTAGCATAGACTGTAAATTGTGGGCGTTACAATTTCCCATTTGTCCTCTTTAATTAATGATGCAAACTGTTTTTCAGGTTGTGCAAAATGTGCTGAGCTTGAAGAACAACTTAAACTGATATCAGAAGAAAACACAAGGCTGAAAGAAGGTATCAGATGGCCTGTTACTGTGGTTATATGGGTCTAAATTGTAGAAATTATTAAGAAGTCAGGAGACATTACAACTTGAAGAATTTGGACTTTACTCAATCAAATCATATCATATACTCAGTATTATCAAGTGATCCTCTTTTTTTTCCTTTTTGGTTATGTTATTTATGTTACACAAGCAATCTTTTATTCTAGGAACATAATTAAGTTTTCCTCTTTTTCTCTTCTAGAGTTGCTGAAATACACTAAACAAGATGTCCCAGTGAAATCCCGGTGTTAATACTTTAAAGCATATCTGCTGTTTTTAAATGTTAATAATTACGTAAAATAATTTACTCACTAAAGTAGAAATGTTTTTTGTTTTTTTTCTATTTTGCAGTGAGGATGAGATTTTGTCTGTTTGTGTGTTTAACATTACACTGTTTATTTTCATCTCTAATAAATTTAATAATATGTGTTGGTCTTTCATTTGGTTGGTCTAACACTTTGGAGAGTGCTCTGCTGGGAGGACACATTTGAACACCTTTTTTTCAGTATTTGGAAATTTCAGTCTTTGCGATTTAGAATTACTGTGCTCAAATACTGATACTCATTGTCAAGCTGCCGGGTATAAATAAAACATCAGCATATTCAACACGCATAGCTACTGGCATTCCACCACTGAAATTAAATATTGTATAATAGATTAATATTCTATTGTTAAAAATATTGAATTTCCAGTGAAACCCTGTGACTTTGGATATCTTTATCTCAGGTTATTCAACACACTGGTATATCTCCATAAATACAAGAATACTGTGTAGGCAAATATTTACCATGCACTGCGATTTAAAAGCAAGGTTTTCCAATACAATATTATATAAAGGTAGAGTTGTTAAAACTTTACCCGTATGTAATGCTTTCACTGTTACTTTTGTCCAGTTTTGCTGGTGTAATCCCTTTCCTCGGAAGCAGTGGTGAACCAGCTAAGGAAAAATGGAGACCAACGATTCGTGTTTTTTTTCTCCAAACTCCCGTGAGAACAACAGAATGGGATTTTTAAATGCACTGTTTCAGCCGCTGAGTGGCGCTGTGAGCGGAGAGCCTTCAGTACTGCGGACTATTCACGTTGTTGATCATCAGAGTACTTCCTGTTCTGACGAAATTGCCCGGTAAGAGTGCTGCACGCATTTTCTTTTCCTTCGACAAGAAAACTGGATTTTTAAACAGCTCAAACTAAACACCGCGGAATAACTTTTACTAGGTTGTAGGTGAGTTTAATTCACTAAGTGTGCGACTTTTTTGTATTTTCGTTTATTTGCCGTGAAAGCATTCTGGGTAAGGCGTGTAAGCCCAACTGCAACTTGGTTTTCATTTCTTTTGTCGACTGTAATCCAGCCTGTTTGCTAGCATTAGGCTAATATTCTGCGGTATAGACGCATTTAAGTGTCAGCACTATAAGGCCGGTGGACGTTTTTCTGGAAAATAATTAAAACATTTAAGTTTAAAAACTGCCTATATTTAAACTGCTATAAATAACTTGTTGGTCTATAATATGTGAAACATATATCAAATGTATCACTCATGAATGATATCAAGTCATCTTGAGCGACAAACAACATTCCTCTAACAAGGTAGAAGCCGCAATCAGTTTTTGGCAATGAATTTTATAAATCCTGTATTTTCGCAGTTTAAAAAAATTCTTGTTGACTTTAAAAATGCCTCTTTTAAGAGTAATCTGGCCAAGAGGACAGCTGAAATTGCAACGAATACAAAAATAGTTCTGTAAACATATTTTAAGTGGACAAAAGGGACCTGATTGATTATAATGTAAGTACAATAACACAGTTATAATGATACTTGAGAAACGGGTATTTTTAAAATTTTATATATAACTCCTTTGTAATACCTGTTCACCAAAGTCTTTTTAGCAACATACCTAACTATATTACACATAAAAAATACACGGAAACATTGGAAATCAGTTTTTGGCAGGCAATCAGTTTTTGGCACAACACCAGTGTTTCAGATTGACCGGTGATGGTCAAACAGATGTGTGGCAAACTTGCTTTTCAGGAGCCGCTACCGATAAACCAGCAAAAGCATCAAGCTCTGGGAATGGGACATTTAATGTCATGCAGGCCGCTAATCTGAGCATGTCTAATGATTTAAATACTACTGCTTCAGTTTCCTACTCTCGGAATAAGACACCTGATCTTCCTCCATTTATTGTAAGCTGCACCAAAGCTGGGACAGGAACTTTAGGTCAGGCAGCTTTTGGCACCACTGAAACATCCCACATCAAAATTGCTCATCTGTAAGGCAATGTGCTCCATTTGCTGTGCAGAACACCACATTTGAAAAGCATCCTCTGCATAAATGCAGTGGCAGCACTGTATTAGGGGAAGACCTCAAGAACAACACCTTTGATTCTCAACCACCTTCCAAGAAGAGCGACACAATAACTTTGTTGGAAACGGTCCAGAGTGAAAGTAGCCAAATTGCTTCAAAGCCTAATAGCACAATAACTCTGACAGAAATGAGCTCATGTGACGGTCACCAAAGTGCTTCCAAGCCAAATGGAACAATAACTTTATCAGAGGTGAACCCAAATGACAGTCACCACAATACCTCCAGGCCCAATGGCACCATAACTTTGTCAGAAACAAGCTCATGCACCATCCGCCCGAGGTCTTCAGACAAGCCCTCCACACCTGAGGTCAGTAATCTAACCACCAGCCCAAAAGACAACAATATTGACATTGCCCCTGATCTATCAAAGCATAATGTTACGACAGATGCTAAGGACCATAGTGGCAAGGACGTTGAAACCCATGATGACGCTTCTGGCAGTGGCAGCTGTGAGACTAAAGATCTTTCAGGTCTGCCTGTGGTGGGCGGGCTCTCCGATTCTTTAAACAGTCAAAGCTTTGGTACAGTGAACCTCAAAGCCAAGTGTTTCAATTTGGATGACACCCTGGATTTAAAGGCAGACTGTTTGATTACTTCAACACCAATGACTAAATGTACAATGTTCAACTTGAACACTGAGCAAGTTGAGGGCTTACACCTAGGAGCACAGAAGAAGCTGAGGATGCAGAACACATTGAGCGATCCACAGCTAAGGAAAAGCCTTATCTGCAGTAACTTCATTCAGCAACCTGACTTTAGATAAATTACTCTGACAACATAGTTTTTCTTTCAGATTGAATGCACCTGCTGTGGAGAGTGGTACCGCACAGTGTGTGTTGACTTTTCTTGTGCAGAGAGCTATTACAGATGTAATCTGGTTGTAGGCTATGGCAGTTGGCCACAGGTGGCAGCAGTGAGCTGTTCTCCATTTGAGACTGCTCCAGCTACTATGTGATACGTCAGTGGATCCAGCTACAAAATAGATGTCATATGTAATTTGGGGAAATTAACTTGTGAATATTCTTAACTTAGAAAGTTGACGTTTTAAAATGAACTCACCTAAAAACTCCAAAACACATGACACACCAACTGGCACACAAGAGTTACTCACTTTCACAAGGTCTACTTAATCACACTGACTCTATTGCTTACTAATTATTGTCTAACTGCTGTACATTTACTGTATGTCCTATCTCCTCACAAATATTTGTTAAATTAACCAAACAGTTCTCGCTAGCTGTGCTAATCAGTTATCCCATCATTTCAAATGTTTTTCAGAGAAAACACTATGAGACTATGATAAGAGGATGTGATGTTGCAACACCAGTCAAGGATTAATGTGTAATGTTTGAGACATATTTCTTTGTTATGGAAAAAAATATTAAAATCATTATGAACAATAGGAGTGCTAATTTAATTTTGGTACCATTTTATTTAGTTTAAAGGTTTATTTGCGAGATCCACAAGAACAAAAAACAGTGAAAGTTACAATTATATTGTGCATAAAACTATAATTCAAACATGGTAATAGAGCCAGGTGCAGATGTGTCAGAAGTTGATCTGACTGTAGGCTATGGCACTTGGCCACAGGTGATGCTAGTTGGCTCGACTCCATTTGAGTGCACACAAAGCAAACTGCATGCTTTATTTGTGGGGCGAAAATGCTGAAATTGGAATAATAAAATGTACGAGGGGAACAACAATGAAGACAAGATAGATTCCCCAGATCATTGATTCTTGTCCTGTAAACAACATCTGCGTGGTGACGTTTATTTGCCGTTTTCGCAGTTGCCTCGTGAGAATATTGCCTCGTGCATGAGAATATCACCAGGTAAACTCAAGACAGTTAATGTTTTATTGTTGACGAGTAAGAAGATTTTGTGTTTAAGGTAACCTCACAAATGTCAAGGACGAAATATTCAGTGTGTATTTGCTGGTTTGTTGGTAGTGGCTCCTGAAAAACAAGTTTGGCACACATCTGTTTGACAGTGAATATCCTTGTCAGCTGAATATGTGCTGGTATACCACACATAGAATCTGGAGCTGCATCTCTGTAATACCACTCATTACTTTGTATTTCTCTACAGATTGACAGCATCCTTCAGCAATGTCTCGATTCTTTGCCAGGTCTGACAGTGAGTCAGAGGAGTCCTCATCTGACGATGAGATCACTGATAAAGCACCCGGAGCCACTTTCAAGCAGTAAGTGAAACTTGGAATAAATCTCATCACAAGCTCATCACACACATTGTTCTTCCTGTACAGATCTGACTTGTGCACTTGGTTTTCACAGGTCGCTGCTTCTTAGCGACGATGAGGAGGACACAAAAAGAGTGGTGCGCAGCGCCAAAGATAAAAGGTTGGTGTGGTATTTTTAAAAGGTCACAACTTTAAAGTCTATACAAAATTTTGCCCCTTTTTTCTTTCTTTTGACTAAATTTATTCTTGAATCTTAGGTTTGAAGAGTTGACGAACCTCATAAAGACTATCCGCAACGCTATGAAGATTCGAGACATGTCCAAATGTCTGGAGGAGTTTGAGCAGCTTTGTCGAGCCTTCCTTAAAAGCAAGAATATAGTGGATAAAGAGGGTATTCCTCCCTTCTATATCCGCCTTCTGGCTGACTTGGAGGACTACTTGAACCAGGTTAGTAGCTTGGACAAAAAATTAAACTGCAATTTAATGATTTAATTGTCATTGTTTTTGTCCTAATCAAATACTTAACATTATTTTTACAGCTTTGGGAGGATAAAGAGGGGAAGAAGAAGATGAACAAGAACAATGCAAAAGCTCTCAGCACCCTGCGTCAGAAGATCCGCAAGTACAACAGAGACTTTGAGTCAGAAATAGCAGCATACAAGGAGGTAAAGTCAAAGACTAAATCTTCATGTTTATTTTCTATGCATTGTATGAATCTCTGGGGGGGGTTGTAAACTTAGGTCTCATCAGATCTGTTCTGTGGTCAAAAGACTGTGAATGTGCTGAGCAGCTTCCTTCTGGTGGTATTTAATCTGGTGTATTAGAATCTATACGAATTTCAGCCTTAAAAAAAGCAGTTATCAGAATGTCTTGTCTCTCTCTCCCTGCTAGAATCCACAGGAGTCTGCAGATGAGGAGGAGGAGGAGAAGGAGCCAGAGGACTCTGGTGAGCTGGTTGTTTATACAGGTTATGTGTAAAGGATTCAAACCGGAAAGCATAGGATTTAATAGGGGCATAGGTGAAATGTGTCTGTGTGTAGTGCACGTGTCAAGTCTCATCATGAGTGATCAATCATTCTTGCACATCAACCTGTAGGCTGCCAGTGAAAATGGGCTTATTAAAAAGGACTGTTGAAGGTCCAGCTCCATGATATATTATACATTATACAGAATCTGAAGTTTAACTGCAAAAACTAAGCTGATTTTAAAAGTTTGTTCGGTTGAAACTTTTGACTGTTTTTAATCTACTCAGAAGAAACTCCAGCAGCAGATTAATCAGTTATAACTAATGAAGTTTAGAATGTTTTACGTAAATTATGAAGTTTACTTTGTACATTATTACTTAAAAACTCAGTTTAAGAGTTTTTTGCCCCCTTTCATTACTTCATTCTGTGCTTCAGTCAGTCACATTTTCACGTGCTGTACAAAGATTAGCTGCAAATGATGAGATGATCAATGTGTGTTGGTGCTGAGGGGAAAGGAGCCAGCATCGTCTGATATTTGTCTTTTTGGTCCACAAGGCTCGTCCTCTGACAGTGAAGGAGAGGTGTCATCAAAGTCCTTCTTGAAGAAAAAGCCTGAGGCGCCTTCAGAGGCCACCGACCGTTCTCAGACTGCCAAGGAATCTGAGGTAAGAGGTCATTTAACTAAACTACAGCAAAAGATCTGGTGGGAAAGACAAAATACTTGCACAGTTTATTTGAGAGGATGCCTGAGCTAAGATTTTGAGTTTTTCCCTTCTCTCAAAAGGATAAGTCCTCTTCTTCTGATGAAGATGATGATGATGATGATGATGATGATGGAGACTGGAGCCCAAGCGACTCAGACAGCAGGAGTGAAACCTCTGATAAGGAAGAAGAAAATGCCTTAAAGAGGAAGCGTCTTGTGACCTTCCTCAAAGTTAAAAGGTCTAAATACTTTGAATATCTGTTCAGACACTTTTTTAGATTTTAAGTCAAATTTTACTGCAGAGAGAGTCATGTAGAGTGAATGTGTTGTTACCAAACACTGTGTCTGTCCTCAGGTCCCAGGACACTGAAAAGCCTGGAGTCAGGAAGGAGGAGAGGAAGAAGAAGCCCAAACAGAAAGAACAAATTGAGGAGGAGGCTGAGGAGGAAGGAGGCTGGGAGAAGGTTAACAGAGGAGTACCTCTGGTTAAGGTAAAGAACAGATGGTAACATAAAACTGTCTGGACTTGATGCCGGCCGGACAAGAATAGATGCACTGGTGCTGCTTCTTATTTTAGTTTAGCTTGTTTGTGTTTCAGTGCCGACGTGTTCATTTATAGTAATGACAGTGATAAAATCAACATGCAATTGTCTGGCTAATTTAACAAAATCAATGACTGTAAAAAGAAAAACTTGCCTCTAAGAGTTTATTCAACACGTTGTTTGTATTTTTAATTTTAAGTTTGTTTGTTTTTTTCCCCATTGCGACCATTCAGGAGAAACCCAAAATGTTTGCTAAAGGCACCGAGATCAACACAGCGGTGGTGGTGAAGAAGCTGAATGAGATCCTGCAAGCAAGAGGCAAAAAGGGAACAGACAGGTAGACTGCATTTATCACTAAAGCTTAAAAATATATATTTAAAAAAAGTTACGTATTCACACGACTGTTGATATCCAGTCAATGTAAAACCAGGCGTGTCATGTGGAAGTATGTCCAGTATATGAATTTCAGAGAAATTCTTCTCCTGAACAAATCCTGACTCCTTTTCTTCTTTTTTCTCCTTTCTCACTGACAGGGCGGCTCAAATTGAGCTATTTCATGCTCTGGCAGCCATCGCTGCAGAGAATAACTTGGGCCAAGGTATCCTGGTCAAGATCAAGTTCAACATTATTGCCTCCTTGTACGACTACAACCCCAACCTGGCAGCCTTCATGAAAGTGAGTGACACTGCTTTTAATTCTTACAGTATCAACAAAACCAAAAGGGTTCCTGTGATTTACTGTAGTGTTTCATGTTACATGAAATATCTTAAAATTGCAAGTCATCACAAAAATTATTTATAGTTCTTCTGGCTTGTCTCCTTTTTTAGCCTGACATGTGGAAAAAGTGTCTGGATTGTATAGATGAGCTGCTGGACATTCTCTTTGAGCACAACAACATCTTCATCGGAGAGAACATCGCAGAGGACAGCGAGAATCTGGCCGTCTCCGATCAGGTGATCCCACTCATCCACCCCAAGCAATCTGTGGACTTAAAGAAAGAAAGCAGTTTAGACTAATAAAACACTCACATAGCTGTTGAACTGTCTGCATTTGTATCAACGGTCTTGTGAACTATGGGCTGGTATTAATTTCTTTGTGTGTATTTGTTAGCCTTTCAGGGTGCGCGGATGCATCTTAACCCTGGTAGAAAGGATGGATGAAGAATTCACAAAGATCATGCAGAACACTGATCCCCACTCTCAGGGTGAGTGGTGCCAAAACCTGAGTGACGATTATTAACTGCTATGAGGGTGAATGTGTTAGGACTGTAAATGTGGATTAATGGGTTGCAATCTAAAATGTGGGATTTACATCACCCTTGAAATTTGTATTGCTGTATTTGCTGCTCATATGGATGTATTTTGCTTATTCTTTCCTCTCTTTTTTTAAAATCTTCCTTCAGAATACGTTGACAATCTCAAAGATGAGGGCAGGGTTTGTGGCATCATTGACCGGCTGCTCACCTACATGGAGAACAAAGGCTCCACAGAAGAAATTTGCCGTGTCTACCTGCGCAGAATCATGCACACCTACTACAAGTTTGACTACAAAGCTCACAGACGCAGCCTGGGCCTGCAGGGAGAGACCAAGGTGAGAGACGGCACTGTGCAGAATCAGAACTTTTCTTGACAAACATCTGCATCATGATGCTATTTTTATGATGTTTAATGAAATGTTATGCATAAGGTGTAAAATGGTGTGCTGAAGTGTTTTTCTGTTGTGTAGTCGGAGCAGGACCAGAGACAAGAGGAGAACAAGGAGGAGAACAAGGAGGAGAGCGAGGGAGAGGACAGCGCTGTGATCATGGACCGCCTCTGCAAGTTCATCTACGCCAAGGATCGCACCGACCGTATCCGTACCTGTGCTATCCTCTGCCACATATATCACCATGCTCTGCACTCACGCTGGTACCAGGCACGTGACCTGATGCTGATGAGTCACCTGCAGGACAACATCCAACACGCTGACCCACCTGTACAGGTAGGCACTCGTAATCATTATTTCTTCATATCATCATCGTCATCATCATAGTTTATTTATATAGCACTTTAAAAACACACAAGGCCGACCAAAGTGCTGAACAATAGAAATATAATAGATACAATAAGAATAATAAATACGATAAAATAATAAACATAGCAAAAACAGTAAGTATAAGTATAAGTAAATACAAGTCAGTTAACCACTGAGTCAAAAGCCAGCGAATAAAAATGCATTTTTAATCTGGATTAAAAACCAGCACTGATGTTGATTATTAATATAATAATAATCTTCGAGGAAGATTATTCCAACGCTTTGGAGCCACGATAGAGACGCTCGGTCTCCTCTCAGTTTCAGCCGTGATTTGGGGACTTGGAGTAACGGCTGCTCAGCTGACCGGAGCGAACGAGTGGGGACATAGGGCTTCAGCAAATGAGACATATGCAGGTGCCAGACCATTTAAGGATTTAAAAACCAATAAAAGAAATTTAAAATGAATCCTAAATTCAATTGGAAGCCAGTGAAGGGAACCCCAAACCAGGGTAATGTGCTCAAATTTCCTTCTACCAGATAAAACCATGCCGCAGTATTCTGTACTAGCTGCAGGCGTGTCAGAGTGCCCAGTCCAACCCCTATTATTAGGTTATAAACGCATGGATGACAGTCTCCAAGTCACGCCTTGAAAGAAAAGGTTTAACCTTCGACAGACGCCTGAGTTGATAGAATGATGATTTCACCACCCCATTCCCGTGGCCATCAAAAGTAAGTGCAGAGTCGATTTTTAACCCACGATTGGTAATCGAGCTCTTCAGGTGAGGGGTCAGAGCAGCAAGGTCAACATCAGGGATATCAGAGGAACGATTCGGGCCAAACAGAATTGCTTCCGTTTTACGTTCATTAAAATTTAAAAAAGTTTAGAGCCATCCATGACTTAAAATCGCTAAGGCAATCAAGCAGGAGTCTAATTGGGGAGCTATCAGAACGACTGAAAGAAAAATAAAGCTGGCAATCATCAGCATATAGATGAAATGAGACTTTGTGTTTACGAAAGATTGCACCCAGAGACACAACGAAAACGGTAATGGCCCAAGAATAGATCCCTGTGGTACACCCCATGGCAGAGGGGCCACAGAGGACGATGATGAACCCAACTTAACACAGAAGCTCCTGTTTGAGAAATATGATTTTATCCACAGGAGTGCCAAGCCAGAAATGCCTACACAATGCTGTAATCGAGAGATCAGCAGGTCGTGATCCACTGTGTCGAATGCAGCAGTCATATCTAGAAGTATAAGCACTACGTGTTTACCGCAGTACGTCGCTACCAGAATATCGTTCATAACCTTTATGAGAGCTGT
Source organism: Haplochromis burtoni (assembly GCF_018398535.1). Classification (NCBI taxonomy): domain Eukaryota; kingdom Metazoa; phylum Chordata; class Actinopteri; order Cichliformes; family Cichlidae; genus Haplochromis; species Haplochromis burtoni. The sequence continues at coordinate 250,455 of NW_024582881.1, read as the reverse complement.
CTCTGTGTTATGAAACGGCTTAAAGCCGGACTGAAAAACTTCAAACATTTGAGAGTTATTTAGATAATATGAACGTGTTCTGACTCTAACTATTAGTTGTATATAC
>NW_024582881.1:243593-248976 GCF_018398535.1 Haplochromis burtoni | reverse complement strand
TCGACGTTTCTGTTCTGTGGACTGAAAATATAGACACAGCAGTCTCATGGGGGCTTTTATATTTGAGAGTGTTTATATTTGTGATTACTTTTTATATGCCTTTAATTTGGATCCCCCCATTTTTCTCTTCCCAACAGGCGTCACTCGACCAGCCCACACAGACGGTGATGATGCACCGCACTGAGCCAACGTCTCTGCAGAACATGGCTCTGAAGCTGGCAGAGAAACTGGGCAACTTGGTGGAGAACAACGAGCGCGTATCTGACCTGAAACAAGGCATCTATGGCGGTTACTTCAACAGGGGTAAGTTCATCATGTTCTCACAGTACTTAGGGATCGTTAAATCTGGAACTTATTTCTAACCTTTCTGAACCATTTATTTTCCAACTTTTGCTATTAGATGATAATTAGCTTTCATTTGTCATACAGATCAGAAAGGTGGCTACCAACAGAAGCAATCCTACCAGAGAGGTATGTTAAATTTCACTGAGGTCGTTTCCTGTTTTATGTCAATGAGGTAGATGTGGGTTGGGTTCTCTTTTCAGCAGTAGATGCTATTTTAAATTCATCCATCAGTATTACACCTTTGTGGTTTGTTTTTTTCTTCTTTTCTTGTAGTTTAGTGAATTTGTGTGAACACTAATGAGATGATTGTTGTCTTTGTACAACCGCAGACGGGAAATCTTACCAGCAGAAGCAGTCGGGTTACCAGAGAGGCGGTTACAGGAATCAAAATCAAGGAAATTACTGAGCTTGAAGTTTGTGGATTTCAGTTTTTCCAGTAGAGCTGGTCTTCATTCCAAGACAACATCAGTACCTCATTTTGTGAGTTTGGCTCTTGGCCGTGCTCCCTCAATGAAACTGTTTTGCTGCTGTTTCTATGTCAGTTAGCATTGCTTTGTGTCAGCAACGGCAGAATGTGATATTACATTTCTGTCAATTTCTTGGAATAAATCTGGAGTTTTATTATTTTAACAGATTAATAAATAAATATTAAACAGTGTTGTGTTTTGTTTGGGTTTTTTTTGCAGTGATAATATAAATTCAGTACATGTATGGAAAACTAAAAGCATATCATTAAAATCAGTCTCAGTCCACCTGCTTTAAGATGCTTATCAGTGGATTGAGGGTGAATTAAAAAGTGGTACATCTTTTGTTGCCTACATACAAGTCATTGCATTTTGGACAAGTACAATACTTTAATTCACACGAAAAGACATGCAGTCTGTCTGCTAACTAAAGCTACAGAGGCTCTATAAAGAGGACTGTGTGTGTGTGTGTGTGTGTGTGTGTGTGTGTGTGTGTGTGTGTAATTATATTTATTATATAAAAACCGGAAAAAAGCATTTCGATTATGCTTTAAACAAAAATCTTGCAAAAGCAGCTTAGTCTGTAGAGAAGTTTGGATCTGTTGCTTAAGTCTAGTTTTATAAATCCTCACCTGTAGGTTACAGAAAATTCTGAGCATCATGTTTTCCTTTTTTGTGAAATTTGATAAGCATTTCATACATTAAAGTATATGAAAGCAATCTTTTGATTTTCTGTACATCAAATACCACCTCGATTACGTTGCTGTCTCAGCGTGTCACAGCTCATCTCACTGACTCCTCGTTGTGAGTGGCAACTATGAACCTGTACCGCTCAGGTTCCTGCAACATGACATCCAGCATCACATCAAGGCATCCGTTATAACTGTTCAAGCAGACGTGAAATGTATCAAGAGTCGAATCAAGATCAAAAATGATTGGCGATTGTTATACTCCGGAGGTTTTCGTTCTGTCTTACCAGCCTGTCATTGGTGTCCTCCCAGCTCTGATGGATGGGGTCCTGGTGACCCTCTTTCATCGCTAGTTTTCTCTCTTTGTCCATGTAGGCTCCTCTCACCAGCTTGACACCCAAACAGAAACACTCATTCTTGGATAGAGACAGCGCGTCTAAGAGGAGAGACCTGGAGTCCTGATAACCACAGAATTTAACCACAGACACAAAGAATTATAATTAAAACCATTAACTGCCAGTGAAAGTAACATAAAGTCTGATATTTGATGATAAAATGAGAAGAGAAATAGAGATAGTTGCCTTCAGGTAACATTGATATGTGTTCCAGATCCAGAGACCATCTTTGTTAAAAAGAATCACTTTTTATTTAAAAATAAAAAATTGCATCTACACTCATTAAATTTGCTTCATGTAGTCAAAGTTGGCTTATTGTGCTTCTCTCCGTTTTCTCCATAAATATTCAATTACAGTTGTGCCTGTTTTTAAAATAATGTAATCCCTAACTATGTTTTCTATACTTCTATACAAACTGACATCACTTTGGTATGGTCTCCCTTTTATAATCACCTCAGGCACAGTCAGAGCTACAGTTTTGACCCTGACTGAGGAGATTGAGTTTACAAACGCCAAAAAAATATATATTTTTTGCATTATAAAAATAGTTTTTCTTTTTCAATCACCCATCTTAGCAGTAGGATATACATGAAAAGAGAAACAAATTAAGTTTGAGTGAAAATGTAAATTTTTTGCACTCTGGTCAACTGACTCAAATGACTCATTCAAACTCTATTCAGTAAGAAGAATCGAATTTACCATCACTAACCGAGACAGCGGTGACGTAAATCTGAAGGCTAGACTATCCAATTTCACAGCCTCGCACTTCCGGCCTTCTCGGTCTTCGAAGGACCCGGCCCAGGTAGACCGTGAAGGCCGGGTCCTCCTTTTGCGTGATGACGTCAACACACTTCCTGTCCTCACGCGAGTAACAGTTGTGCCGCACGCCTTTTCTGTGCCTGCTCATACAGCAAAACTGGATTTTAAAACAGCTTAAACGAAACATCACTTTCACCCGGTCGTAGGTGAGTTTGGCTCAGTAAGATTTAAGATAAGAGTGTGTGACTAAGCGATGCTTATTTACCGGCTGCACAAACGAGGAGACCCCATGCTTTCTTGTTAGGGTGTTAGCTTAGCAACAACCCCGCGGCACGTTTGTGTTCCGTTATCTGATATGATACAGTTAACTTGTACCCTTGTTAGCTGCTGTGTAATTTTTGTATTTGGTTTTATTTGGCGTAAAGCATTTTGGGCACGGCGTGTAACCTATACTGCAATTTGGTTTTCATTTGCTTTGTTCACTCTAATCCAGTCTGTTTAGCCTGTATGCTGGCATTAGCCAAATAGTCTGCGGTATAGACGCATGTAAGCGTCAGCACTAAGGCCGGTGGACGTTTTTTTTTTCTGGAAAATAATTAAAACATCATACACACTACAGTTGCAAAAGAAAAGAGAAACATTGGAGACTGAAGAAGTCAGTTGGATGAGTGATGAAACGTTTCTCCCATCGAAAACGCTACGTCCAGATGAACAGAATCAACTTTTGGAGAAACGCCGGTTCCTTGTTTGCCGGTTGCTGCATCAATAACTATCTAATACTGGCCAACCAGATAGCAGCTGGGGTGAAATTAAAGGCTTTAGCACTGTTATAGGCCATCGACAACGTAGCGAACCTTTTAAGGGAACCTAAAAACAGATTATTATTCGCCCCAGGTTTTGTCATCCATCATCACCTCATTATTTGTCCCAGGTTTATTATCGTCATCACCACCACCACCATCATTTTATTCTTGGCGGGTGTTTAACGCCGTCCAAGTAATAAAACACCCTCTATATCAGGGGTGTCAAGCTCAAATACACAGTGGGCCAAAATTCAAAACTGGAACAAAGTCGCGAGGCTAACATTAATATTTATTGAAAAAAAAATCTTCCTCCAGATATAAGAATGAATCTTTTCTTATGGACTCAGACAAGTTTTGCTGAAAAACTGAATATGGAACAAGCAAAGCTTAATACTAAACAATATATATATTAGCTGTATAATACCAGTAAGCCAGCTCTAGTAGTAATTTGGTAAGGCTTCGTGGGCCAAATGTAATTAGGCTGCGGGCCAGAGTTTGACACCTATGCTCTATATGGAGCCAGAAATTTTTATTTATGTGTTTGAGTATGTTGAATGGATTTACCATTTTCAAATGTGGAGTTGCATAGTAGACCAGTGTTTCCCAACTGGTGTGCCGTGGAAGATCGTCTGGTTCCACCTGATTAGTACCTGGGTCAACACACCTGAATCAAATGATTAGTCCATTACTAGGGCACTGGAGAATTTAAAGACATGTTGAGGAGGTAATTTAGCTATTTAAATCAGCTGTGTTGGATCAATGACACATCTAAAACCTGCAGGACATCGGCCCTATGTTTTAAAAGAAAAAGTAGTCAGTCTGACCTGGGTCTTGGAGAAAATCCCAACCCGGATGAAGGCCCTAGCATGAGTAGTGGTAGAAGAAAGCAAAAAAATGTATACTGGGGACTAGGGCTGTTTGATACAATGATATATATCGGATGACGATATAAAAACTTCTATCGTTTCATTTTACGCTATCGTTTGTTTCGTGGTGTCGCAAAATAAACTGTTTACGGCAATATTTTTTTCATCGTTTTGATGGTCACTGTAGTGGCTATATTAATTTATTAAAGTTCTATCTTTCTCATATATTTAATATAACCATACTATGGCTGGACAAGCGCCTGTTTTTATGCCTTGTCGTTAGCAACAACGACGGTAAAACCATTGCGTCTGCTGGTTTAGTTCCACATAAACCGTTCACAATAAAGCTAAAGATCCATTTGAGACTTTTGAAAATAAACTGAATCACGTGAAAAGGTTTGGAGAGCATTTACGGATGAGAAGCCAAAAAGAGCAGTTCAGGTGCTAAAGAATAAACCTTAGAGTTAAACATTAGAATAGGCTTTTATCCGCAGCACGCTGTGTAATAAATACTCACAAAGAAAACAGCGGCCGTTACAACTTATGTCTAAAAATGTATAGTTTCATGCATTAGTTAAAACACTCCACTCCAGGTACACGACGCCCAGCTAGAAACACTTCACGTGAGTCGAGCTGCCCGAGATTCACAGAATTTACGGAAAATGTTAAGTTTTTGTGATTTATATAATTATCGGGACGTCTTATACTGGGATAAGAGATTTTGGTCATATCACACAGGGGTCAAACACTATACCTGGCGCGTGGGGGAAAATTACCAATGTGCTTTTTGTGATACTTTTGTATGGTACCGTGTGATTTTCTTTTTTCTAATGTGAAATATGTGCCAAGGTTGGGAAACCCTGTAGCAGATTATGTGTGGTTCAAGTTTAATGAACAAAAGATCCCTGATCACTAATAAGAATGGACACAAATCCCTTTCAGGATGCATAAGGAAGGGAATGCAGTCTTTTTCTTCTTTCTTTTTTTAATCTCCCAAACTACAGTGTGGTGACCCCCTTTGTGATTTTAAGGGACTTAAAGCATCAGCTTCTTTTTTTTTTT
>NW_024582881.1:191057-224714 GCF_018398535.1 Haplochromis burtoni | reverse complement strand
GCACTCACGCTGGTACCAGGCACGTGACCTGATGCTGATGAGTCACCTGCAGGACAACATCCAACACGCTGACCCACCTGTACAGGTAGGCACTCTTAATCATTATTCCTTCATATGAACGTGTTCTGACTCTAACTATTAGTTGTATATACAGATCGCCTGTTTTAACCGTTTTCCCCTCCTCCTACCAGATCCTGTACAACAGAACAATGGTCCAACTTGGCATTTGTGCATTTAGGCAGGGCATGATTAAAGATGCCCACAATGCACTGCTGGACATTCAGTCCTCTGGCCGTGCCAAGGAGCTGCTGGGTCAAGGTCTGCTCATGAGGAACATGCAGGAGAGGAATGCAGAGCAGGAGAAGATTGAAAAGCGAAGACAAGTAAGTGCTGTCTGACCAGAGCAGTTAACTCTAACTAACATGTTGGTTTCTCTGTCAGTGTTGACCTGCTTGTAACCTGGATTTACTCTGTGAGTGAGTGAATTTTTGGGCCCCTCTCTCACAGCTGCAGGACAGATTTCCAGAAGATTTCATACAATTGTTCATGTGCACTTGGTGACTAGTTACTTTTTTGTTTTTTCCCTAAATGGGCCTTGACCTCACATTAATGTGCCAACTATTCCATGGTGTCTCCAGCTGCCTGTGTCCACAATAGTGTGAAATCAAGGCTGTAATGAAACGACAAATGTTTTGGTCTTTATTTTTAAAACACTGATGTGTCAGACATCCATTAGATGATACACACATGCATCGTGACGTTTATCCTCCCTAATAGGTGCCGTTCCACATGCACATCAACCTGGAGCTGCTGGAGTGTGTGTACCTGGTGTCAGCCATGCTGCTGGAAATACCCTACATGGCCGCCCATGAGTTTGATGCCCGCCGCCGGATGATCAGCAAGCAGTTCCACCACCAGCTCAGGGTCGGGGAGAGACAGCCCCTGCTAGGTACGAAACGCATCACGAGAGCTCGTTGTAGCAGGAAGTTTCATCCACAGAGGATAACCACAGCTTTATTTGTCCTCCAGGACCCCCAGAGAGCATGAGGGAGCACGTGGTGGCAGCCAGCAAAGCCATGAAGATGGGAGACTGGCGTACCTGCCACTCTTTCATCATCAATGAGAAGATGAACAGTAAGGTTTGGGACCTGTTCCCTGAGATCCAGAAAGTACGCGAGATGCTCGTCAGGTTAGCATACACTGCCCCTGTTCATCACTTGGTTCATTCACCAGTGTGATAATCCCACTTGGACGTCCTTATGTTTTGTTTTTTTAATAGGAAAATCCAAGAAGAGTCACTGAGGACCTATCTGTTCACCTACAGCAGTGTATACGACTCCATCAGGTGAGCACAGATGTATTAGTTTCATCAGTCTTTACTAAACCACAGATTTCTGTAGACCACTGCAGCTTCCCCACAGACCAAAGATGATCGGTCACTGTTCTGCCAAACCTTAATTTTACTACGCTTGTCTGTCCTTCAGCATGGCTACGCTGTCTGAGATGTTTGAATTGGAGATGCCCACAGTCCACAGCATAATCAGCAAGATGATCATCAACGAGGAGCTGATGGTAGGACTCGACGTTTCTGTTCTGTGGACTGAAAATATAGACACAGCAGTCTCATGGGGGCTTTTATATTTGAGAGTGTTTATATTTGTGATTACTTTTTATATGCCTTTAATTTGGATCCCCCCATTTTTCTCTTCCCAACAGGCGTCACTCGACCAGCCCACACAGACGGTAGTGATGCACCGCACTGAGCCAACGTCTCTGCAGAACATGGCTCTGCAGTTGGCAGAGAAACTGGGCAACTTGGTGGAGAACAACGAGCGCGTCTTTGACCTCAAACAGGGCGTCTATGGAGGTTACTTCAACAGGGGTAAGTTCATCATGTTCTCACAGTACTTTGGGAACTTATTTCTAACCTTTCTGAACCATTTCTTTGTGTACTTTTGTTATCATAGGCTAATCTTGCTATTAGATAATAATGAGCTTTTATTTGTATTACAGATCAGAAAGGTGGCTACCAACAGAAGCAATCCTACCAGAGAGGTATGTTAAATTTCACTGAGGTTGTTTCCTGTTTCATATGTTAATGAGGTTGGGTTATGTTTTCAGCAATAGATGCTATTTTAAATTCGTCCAATTGCAATTGCTAGAAAACATGCAAAGTCCTTCAGTGTAACACCTTTGTGTTTTGATTTGTTTTGAGGTTTGTTTGTTTTTTTCTTCTTTTGTTGTGATTTAATGAATTTGTGTGAACACTAATGAGATGATTGTTGTCTTTGTACAACCGCAGATCAGAAATCTTACCAGCAGAAGCAGTCGGGTTACCAGAGAGGCGGTTACAGGAATCAAAATCAAGGAAATTATTGAGCTTGAAGTTTGTGGATTTCAGTTTTTCCAGTAGAGCTGGTCTTCATTTCAAAACAAGATCAACACCCCATGTTTGTGTGCTTGGCTCTTGGCCGTGCTCCCTCAATAAAACTGTTTTGCTGCTACTCCAATGTCTGCTAGTGCTGCTTTGTCTCAGCAACTGCAGAGTGTAATATTCCACTTCCAATAAATATGAAGTTTTATTATTTCTAACAGAAATTACTGACGTTACAGTGTGGCAGTACAGTTAAGGGATAAAAATGTGTTATTGACTAATATTTATCAAATAAATAAAGTGTGTTTTGGTGCTTGGTTTTTTGTTTTTTAATTCAGCACAAAGACACTAAAGCGTGGAACAAAATTTTTAAAAAATGTGTGGAAAACTGAGTCCTCCCCACACATTCAAAATCATCAATGTCTATGTTTATCAGGGTCGAGGGTTAATTACAAAGGGTTACATCTTTTGTGGCATACATACAAGCCTTAGTGCTTCGGTAATTTTGGGTAAATACAAACCATGGGACAGTCACTGTGTCACTACCACTGACATTTATTACTGATTAGTCGATGCTTCACAGCAACTTGAATCACATTCTGGCGAAGCAGTGGAAAGTTGTTTATTAATAGCAATAGCAGCTTACTCTGTAGAGAAGTTTGAATCTGTTTCTTCGGTCTAGTTTTATAAATCCTCATTTCTGAGCATCATGTTCTTTTGTTTAATTACATTTCATAAGCATTTCATACATTAAAGTACACAAAAGCAATCTTTTGATACCCTGTCCATCAAATACAGTGTTCTCTCATGATCCGATCTTTATTCAGTTCACCCACACACATTAACATGATAGAATAGCCTTTATTGTCATTGTACAGAGTACAATGAAATTGGAGTGCCACTCCCTTAATCATCATTGTTAATTAAATGTTTTATGCTTAATTCAGTTTACCTTCTGTTGCTAAATAACAGGCCCAGTAGTAGTTTTCAGGAGCTTTCTGGATATTACACCTTCAAGAGATATGAAAGTGTATTAAACAACAGTGCTTCCCCACTAAGATCTTTTCCACACCACCTCCTGGTTGCAAACGTTAATATGAAACTGCAGAGTTCAGTGTTGGTTGATTGTTAGCTGCCTCCCCTTAAACTCAGCCGGAGTCTCCGATTGAGCTCTTTCCTCAGTAGGTCTCTTTCTTTCCGGATTCCCTGCAACACTGTGCGGTTCTCCTGAGCTCTGCGCACCAGGTAGGGCAGCGTTTCATCCACTGATCCATAGGGCACTGACTTGTACACTGAGTAACCCTCCTTAGCTGGAAGGGAGAGGAGAGATGGGATGGTGTGATTGTCAGACAAGTCAAAACCATAGCTTCCTTTCTCAACCCACTCAGGCAGTGATTGTGCATAGGTTTATCAGTTTTGGTGATGAAAGCGTGGACAGTCATTTAATAGTTATGTTAAGTGCATGAGTCAAGCTGTGATGTGACGAAAATCAGCTCACCCAGTGTAAGGGAGACGTGGTCACACATGCCCAGCAGCTGACCGAAACACACTGAGCCTCCATCTCTGTCTATCCCCAACTCCTCCATTCTGATGAGCATGTGCACAACATTTATATATATTAAATGGCAGTGATTCCCAATCTTTAGGGGTCATAAATACATTTGAGGGTTGTACCTTTATCACCAATAAACATCTATAAACCTCTATCACATAAGACCAAAGGAACACCCCTAAGCTTCATTTTATCCTTATTGTATTTGCTCTGCAAGACAATTGAAAGTATCATAAATTCTGCAAAAAAAGTAATTGTTTGTGATTATTTCTTGGATGTAACAATGCTACTTGGAAAAACAATCTTATTGTTGGAAAGCATTTGGTGGTTGAGCAGCAGAGTTGAGTATCTGAGTTAAGCCCGTGAAAAACTTGCCAGATATTGCCTGTCAAAGCTAAACAACAATCCAGTAACATTAACAGTTTGTTGTATTTTTATATTTAAAGTAGTTATGAAAACATTTGCTGATTTGTCAACCTTATCACTCTAGTATGGATTTATCATTGGCTCACCTATAACTGCACTTCCATTATGCATATGTTGCACACATACCACCTCGATTACGTCGTTGTGGATTCTCACCGTTTCACGGCTCGTCTCACTGACTCCTCGTTGTGAGTGGCCACTATGATCCTGTACCGCTCAGGTTCCTGGGATATGACGTCCAGCATCAAATCAAGGCATCCGTTATAACTGTTCAAGAAGACGTGAAATGTATCAAGAGTCAAATCAAGATAAACAAAAATGATAGTTGACTGTTGCACTCAGGACATTTTCCTTCTGTCTAACCAACCTGTCATTGGTGTCCCCCCAGCTCTGATGGATGGGGTCCTGGTGACCCTCTTTCATCGCTAGTTTTCTCTCTTTGTCCATGTAGGCTCCTCTCACCAGCTTGACACCCAAACAGAAACCCTCATTCTTGGATAGAGACAGCGCGTCTAAGAGGAGAGACCTGGAGTCCTGATAACCACAGAATTTAACCACAGACACAAAGAATTATAATTAAAACCATTAACTGTCTCAGTGCAAGTGACATAAACTGTCTGATATTTGATGATAATATGAGAAGAGAAATAAAGATAAAGATAGTTGCCTTCAGGTAACATTGATATGTGTTCCAGATCCAGGTACCATCTTTGTTAAATTTCTTCATCATTGCCATGGCGACAAGAGAGAGGGCGGGGTTCATGTAGGTGTACTCAGCATCAACCAGGACTCTGACTTTGTTCACACTTGCCTAAAAAAGTTTTATTCATTTCATTCAAAATTTGCATCTACACTTATTAAATTTGCTTCATGTGTCAAAGTGGGCGTATTGTGCTTCTCTCTGTTTTCTTAATAAATATTCAATTACAGTCGTGCATGATTTTAAAATAATATAATCCCCAACTATTTTTTGTATACTTGTGCCGAACTGACATCACTTTGAAATGGTCTCCCATTTATAATCACTTCAGGCACAGTCAGAGCTACAGTTTTGGCCCTGACTGAGGAGGTGGAGTTTACAACCAGCAAGTTCTGGTTAAGTCAGGAGAGGGGCAGCCAATCGGAACAAAGTGGGCTTTTAGGCAGAGGGCATTACAGAGACAAGCATTAATAGACCGTCTAAATGCCAATATTTGCATGAATTACATATTTAAATTTGTTTTTATTTGTTAAAACTGAATACTCTTGGTAAATCTCAGAATAAAAGTGTGTGAGCATAACAGGTCCCATCTATTGGAGCATTTGTTAAGTGTTCGATTGTCTCTCCCCTACCTCGGCTATCTTGTTGAGTCTCAGTAGGCCAGATCGTAAGTGGGCAGCTTCCTTTTCATCTAAACCGGGGAAGCTGATTGGCTGAAAGAGACGATTTTAGGCAAAACTTCTTTATATGGGAACTGAAAGGTGACACCTAAGAAACTGGATCACTTGTTGAATTGTGGACTCACCTCACCATCCATTGATCTGATGAGGAGATTCAGATCGTATGGCTGTTGCCTGATGATGTTTGTGAGTTTTACCTTTAATACAACACGTACATTTTCAGGAAATAAACAGTGTCAAAACTGAATAAAAACAGGTAAGGCAGATAGGTAGGGGGAGCTGGGTTTGCACATTCAAAAACAACCTGGAACAGCTGTGGATACACCAAACTCTGAAATGTGTGTCCTTATCTTTTTTCCCACATATTTGAAGCCTCTGATGTTAACACCCAAGTTCCCATACATTCAGAATACTCGGAAATGCCTCCACCTACCCACCCACTCAAAAAAAAAAAGTTTAAAGTCCCCTCAAGCATCTGTTCTAAAAAATAATAATATTAAGGACTGGGGACTCTGATTTGGAAGCCTTACACACAGCTCTGGGCTGAGCAGCGCTGTGATCTTCAGCTGCATCATCGGGTCTTTGCTCCAAGCGTTGCTGTGGGACATTCGCACACACTCCAGCATGGTGTCCATGTTGTCGTCGTATCTTTTCTCACTGCAGGCAATAAACCATAAACCGTAACATGAGAACCGCGAAGAGTGGACTTCACACTCAGGTGTAACAGCTGTGCACAGTTGTGTGTGTCGTGGGTTGGAGCTGAGTGTGAGGTCCTTTAACTTTTGTCCTCATATGCTTGAGATGCAGAGGCAGGAGGTGGGCTGGGACCTATACTGCAGACTTCAGACAGTCTACAAGCCACAATTCATAGAAACATACATAAACAAAAAAACGTATGAAATGTCTGAAATTATGTACAAATTAATGCAAACCTGTTGAGAAGAGATTTTAAGAAATTTCAAGATTTCAAGATAAAAATCCATCAATCTACGAGCAGTCTCAGCTTCCACAGAGGAAACACAGCTTCTATCAGACTCTCAGTGTGTATTGGATTCCCGTTGACCAAATTCAGAACATATATGAATATTTGACACTCTTTTCTTTGCCTATTTTTATCAAAATAAATAAATACCACAAACATTTTATTTTACTTCATGTGATAGGTGCAAGACAAATATTAAAGACATTGTTTGTAGCTGCACAAGTGAGCTATTGAGTTTGTAAGGCTGGCTTTGAGGGGAGCAATCTCTCCCACTCAACTGCTCTTTAAGCAAAAAACATCTGCATCAGATTTTTCTCACATTTGTGATTTGTGATGTTTTTCTGTCATGGTTTTGTGCAGTTAAATGAGTGCTTCTGTGTCTAGCAAAATTAGAAATGTATTTATTTGTTCTTGTATTTCAAAATCACATCATTGTTCAATTAAGTTAAGTTAATAAGTGTCCCAAAAACCTAAACGTCCACATGCATTGATCTAAAGTGTAGCGAAGGCTAAAATCTGCCCAGCAGCTGTGAAACTTCCAAGTACTAGGAACATTGAGTGAAAATTAAAAAGTGTCTTTTGAAGCAGCCTTTCAGCGACTTCTTAGACTCAGTCATACCCGGTGCTTTCTCCGAGGTCCTCCTCGATCGGCACGGCCAGCATGGGTCTCATTCCCTGCAGGCTCATCTTCTGCATGGACTGCGAGATTTCAGCCTCATTTTCTCCAGCCACAAACTGGGCATACACAGTGGGCCTCAGCAGCAAGGAAAAACCCCTTTTCCCCAGGAGCGTGCGTGCCACCGACATCAACTGAAATTAGCAGAAGAGGAAAGTAGTGAATGGATTGAATGCCAGATGTCAATTTGTATATTTTGAAGCTTTTCTGACAAACCGCAGTCTCACCTTTCCACAGTTATTAACCAGCGCTGGGAAGGAGCAGAGGCGGAAAACGCCCAGAGCACGAAGCAGCTCACCCAGACTCTTCACCTTGAAGGCACGGGGGTCCTCAAAGGCCAGAGTGTCTGAGAGCAGTTCATGCTGTTTCACCGCTGCCACCCTGGAGGCCGCAGAACTCAGGAGCCTCAGCGGCAAAATGTGAGGGAGAGAGGGACGTAAATAGGAGCACAGCATGGTCCCGGGAGAAGTGTGCAGTGTGACTGATGCAGCTTGTAGATAAAGCTTTTTCTTTTCTTTGTTTCCTCTCAAATGCAGCAGTGTGTTAAATAAAATACAGACTCTCAGTGATCGTCTCAGGAAGAGTTATTCCCTGTTGAAAGAAGAAAGTGTCTGTCCAGTTAGTCGGCCTTACTCCAAGAACGGTCAGTCACAATCATGATGAATCAGAAGCAGCGTCTGTTACTATCCATTGCAGTAATAAAACTGTATAAACAAACACCTTACCGTCCATCCTAACAGTGGCACTCGGAAGAACTAAACAATGAAAAGCCAAAGCTTTGACAGTCCAAGTGTGAGCCGGTAGAATTTATCATATTTGGTTAACTCGCTGGTTAATAAATGACAACTTGGAAATTTGAGTAAACATCAGGTTGACCCTTAGAATGAAATCAAACGAATGGACAAGAAAAGCTCACCTGTGTATAGATATCATGTATAAGATATATAATCATGTTGAATCTAGTCTTTTTTTATTGTAGACTTTTTTGTTTCCTAGAAGTTTTAAAATAGATTTGTCTGAAGAGTCCCATTAATGTGGATCAAATTCAGTCAAATAGTTGATCAAATGAGCTGTGTAGTTTGTGGCCCATGTGATGTTACAGTAATGAACAGGAGAGAAAATTGTACACTTAACAAATGCTGAAAGCTCCATTATATCTAGAGAAGGGTTGAGCTCAAACATCTGTTTCCCCAAAAGCCACGAAAAGCAGCCGAGAGAGGAAATGATTAACTGCTGCCTGCTGACGTCCTCGTCAAGTACCTTTGACTTGTTAGTCTAAAAATCCTGTTAATCCCCCACAATCTCTGCTCTCCCAGCCATAAATGTACTCATAGCTGTCCACAAAATGACTGATGCTGTCTTTGTCTGCACTGTGGCAGAGATCAGTGACAGAGCTTTAACTGCTTCTAATCTTCTAGATCAGGGGTGTCAAACTCATCATCAAAGCTAAAACTTTCGCATAACAAATTATAAGATAGAGTCATTTTCTGAGTAAAACTCAATGGAAAGAAGTAAAATTAAATTCTAAAAGCTTTAAAATATAAACCATCTATTTACAAAATAGTATTTCACATTTGATTGAATGAATGGGGTGGAGATTATTAGACATTCAATCCTGACCCATGTCTGAATATGGAAAATCAGATGTTTCCTGTTTAGTCTTCCTTGTAATTTGCGTAACAGCAATTAGGAGGTACACTTATGTGAGAAAAATAAAGCTTTCAGTGTAGTTCTGAAACTGGTTATCGGCAAGTGTGAGCAACTCTGTAAATGCATAAGGTTTGATAGTTTAGTTCTGGGATATTCAAGTGTGTGTTAACACAATACAATGATACGATTGTTAGTGCCCATCAGTCTGGAAAGTTCATGACAGTACACTCAGCAAAAGACTGAAAAAGTATGGATTGTTTGGACGGGTTTCCAGGTTCTCTAAAATGAACATGGCTTAGGTTTGCAAAGTTGCATCTGAACAAACGACAAGACTTCTTGTGGATAAGACCAAAGTGGAGATATCTGGCAATGTTTAGAGAAATCCAAGCGCAGGCATATCAGCACAAACACCTCCTACCAACTGTCAAACACAGTGGTGGAGGGGTGATGATTTGGGCTTGTTTTGCAACTACAAAACCTGGCAACAGTGCTGACATCTTCGATTGCTAACTCGGGGTATGTCAGCGTGCTCCGACTTTCTGAGTTGAGGCAGGATTCCACAAAAGACATTTCTGACTAGGAAGTCGGAATTTTTGACTTTTTGAGGAACACACCATAAGTGACATCATGGTGGCAGCGTCCATCCTTTTTATACAGTCTATGTTTTCATTCAATGTTGATGAGAGTGGTAGGTTACGCTGATTGTTTGGGGCTAATATGCATAGATTTTCCAACCAGTCCAACACTCAAATTTAAGAAGATGATTTAAGGCAGAAATTCACTCAAGAGTGCTCGATTTTTTATTTTTTACATTGTATCTCTAGTTTCCAGTCTTTACTTAAACTAGTCATATCTTCTCAGTAACTCCCCAAAGTCTCAGCTGGATATCTGACAAATCCTTCAAGCTACATACAAATATTACAGTCTTTGTCAGCAAAATATTTCAGTTGAAAAGGATTGAGTCACAAAAGCTTGAAAAAACAATATTTTATTTTTCACACTGGAATGAATATAGAAAAGAAAATCTTCAACAAGTATATACAAACGAGGCCCAGTTTCATCAGTCTGTCAGCTAAACTGCTGAGAAGACACAGACACACAAACACTGGGCTTAAGCTAATTCTACACATCATTGACTCCCCTTAAAAGTTCATCCATATAAAAATACCATATTTCAAAACATTTGTCTTGTGCTCATTTCCAGGTAGGACCCCTGTGAGAGTGAGTGGCCATGTTGTTGCCTGTACAAGTGCCTGAATGGGATTGAGAGGGAGGGGTGAGGGTCCTGACATAGCCGGAGAGGGTAGGATTTAAAGGTGGGGTAGAGAGCTGGGTTAGGGGCAGAAGGGGGAAGTGAAGGATCCAGCTGTGGGAGAAGAGATGGATGGTGCCGTACCATCTCTGGACGATAAGGTGGTGCAGGATTGAAGGGAGGCACTGCACCAATTTCAACAGCAGGATATGAGGGCGTAGAAGATGATGTACAAGGATTGTGTACTGGCGGCAGTGTAGCAGCAGGGGTGACGGACTGCTGGAAAGAAGAAGCAACAGCCAAGCAAGAGGAGGGTTGAAAAGGAGGATGAGGAAGGGTGGATGGTGGGTAAGGGAAAGAAGAGGGAGGAAATGCAGTAGCTGGAGCAAGTGAAGGAGCTTGAGCTTGGTGGGTCAGATTTGGGAGGTGGAGGGCAGGGTGGGCCGGGCTGGGAGATACATGGGAAAAAGGCAGATTTTGCATCTGTGGGGGAATAGATGGAGGAGCAAAAGATGTGGAAGAAGCATGCATGGGTAAGGAGCAAGACAGAACTGGAGCTGGTGGTTGGTTTTGACAGGGGAAAGGCTGAGCAGTGCTCAGAGTGGGGCTGGGATTTGTTGGCACAATATTTTGATACATAAACGCTGCAGAGCTTTGATCACTGGGTGAATCAGTGGCGAGAGGTCCGGCCTGTGGCTGCTGGCCAGACTGGGTGAGCAGAGAATGAACAGCTACTTGGTCCTGGAGATCTGACGGACATGTGGTGGACGACGGGGCATGAAAAGAGGCATCAGTAGAAGTGTGGGGGCTGATGGTGTCTGGGACTGCATGGTAGTTGTTTGAGGAAGAGGAAGGGGAGGATGATGACGAAAGGAGTGGTTGTGGGGAGGTAGAGCTGGAAGGGGGCGGAGTGGGGAAGGTGAAGGAGGTCTGCTGCAGCGAGGGAGTGTTGGAGGTGGAAGAGAGTGCGGGGGAAGATGACAGAAGGGAGGGATAGTTGATAGGAGGGATGGAGGGCTGAGGATCGGATCTGTCCAAGGGGTCAGAGGCAGGATGGGAGGGGAAGGAGGAGGATGACTGAGGGAGCGGAGCACAGGGGAAAGAGGAGGAGCTGGCTTGAGCAGCAGGGAAGCTGGAGGTGTAGGCTGCCTCAGCCATTGTGTCTGATCTGTGGAGGAGAAAGGAAATGAGAGCTTGAATCAATTTAGTGTCGTAATTTCTGAAAATAATAATAATCAGCCATTAGAGATGTGTGTAAACCACACATCTCCTAGCAGTAAGACTGAACCAGAAATTTTGACATTGCTAGGTTAGGTTATGTAAAGCAGTAATTAGACTAAAAATATAAAACATTATTCTTTGTATAGTCTATCTATGTGAATCATGCTAATATCAATTACATTCCTCTGCCTCCTACCTTTCAATCATACTATTTGCCCTCTCGCTTCCTGGCAGCTCTTGTATGCCACTGGCCAATGTGATGCTGATGTCAGACATCTGGGATGCCATAAACTCCTGGCCGAGGTCCAGTGACTGCTCCGGGACCAAAGTGTCCTGATAGGAGGTGTCCCCTGGTCTGAACCCACAGGAGGTTTCGGGCAGTGCAGGCAGAGAGGCCAGAGCGAGGGCCTGCAGGTCTGCACCGGTTACTGGGGGCTGCTGCAGGAGCTCAGTGGAGTCGCATGGATCACAGTTCACTGATGGCAGACAAGTGGAAATGTTTCAAAATGAGAAATACATTACATTCATTTTTAAATTAAGTTACTTAACGTGCCATAAATCTGGTTTTCCCCCTTACCTATATCTAAAGTTTCTGTCAAGACGGCAATTTTGCGTTTCTGTCTCGCATCTCTTTGTCTATAAAGAAAAAAGGCATTTAGACCCTGCACAACAACAGATGAATGTAGACTGTGAGTTTTTGCTGCTTGTGTTGGGAATTACTTTTTGCTGTTCATGCCGTCTTCACGGAAGCCTTTAGCAAAGGGGTTGGAGTTGATCTTAAGCTCAGTGATCTGAAAATAAACACAAAACACATTTAATATTACATTACATCTGTTGTTTGAAATCATGTTCTTAATGTTGCAAAGAATCTCTTATATATCAAATGAATGAGTGTCTCTGTGAGTCTGTTGCTTGGTAACACAAAACTCGCAGTCAGAGCAGAAAATAACGGTACCTTGCTGTTCTGGTAGGCGGTGACGGTGATAAACTGGGTCTCGGGGAAAACAAAGGAGTGCTGCCCTCCACCCCACCTCAGTACATCCCGGGCTTCTATCACATGAATTCTGGGCTGGTATCGATGCAGAGAGTGTAGGATGATCTTTGAATAGAAGAAAAAGGCTAAACTCAACATGCCTCACTGAAGGTTATGTGCTGTATCTCCGCTAGGCCTGTTCATGTGCAGTACGTACATGTCCCTGTGTGTCCAGGGTGTTGTTTGTGAGCTTGGCGTAGTGAAATGAGATGGTGCGGCTCTGCCAGTGGGCACCTGTGGCAGGAGAATCTGGGTGGATGAACACCCGGTCTGGTAGCCTCGCCTCTGCAGCTCCAACAGCTTGCCACCCGCCACCTTGGAAACGATAACGGGAGTTGTCAACGGGAACAATATCCAGGAGGAGGATATAACGGAGTGATGGATTCAGGCCCGACAGCTTCAACTTCAAACCAGGAAACATCCGTCTAAAAAAACAAAATGACATAGGTTCAGGACACCAAAGGTCACAGAAAACAGTAAATGAGAAGGAATTAGGGAAGAACTAAAACTGATGAAGGCAAGATGGGATGAAAACATTAAAAACAGAGGAGTATAAAGTTAGAAGAGATGGTAGACTGCTACGACCCATTTAGGAGGCCACGACTTAATGAAAAGTAAATTTATTTCCCCAAGATGGGTCGTGATATGACTTTGGGGTTTGTCTGGGATAAATTGCTACACCCCACAAATAAGGGCTGGGGATAAGGGGAGTAATGCAGATGTAATCTCTCACCTGCCCTTCTTTGTGATGATCATCTCTGTCCCCACCGAGCTGAATTGCTTCCATAAAGACGAGTTCTCCAGCTCCATCTTCACCTCATCTTTCGGGGTTGTGGTTGCAGCCTCATTGGAGACGGGAGCAGGAGGAGGAGCCAGCAGCCTTGGAGGCAGAGCTTTGGCGGCTGCTTCGCATGCCGGAGGGAACAGCGGTATATGCACAGGTGCCTCCCGCTCTGTGGGAAAAAAACTTTATTTAACTGGTGAAAGTGAAGCAAATATGGAGCCATATTTTAAATGTATACTTAAATTAAATATATTTAATTACTTGTACAAACTACTGAATCACTAAGTGTTCATTCAGTCTTTTCCATCTGATCTAAAAACCACTTTCATGTACTTTCAGGTGTACAAAAAAAGGTTTAAAGAGTAAATTGTGTCTTCAGCACTTGACTGGAACTTTCAGTGCAAACGTTTTTTAATGTAGTATTTCTGGTTTGGCTGCTGCATTAAAGGCCCCATCATGCCTTTGTCTTTGCTGTAGGGCATTAATATATTTGTTTTGTCATTTTCTAAGGACCTAAAAAGTGAGAAATTAAAAAGGTTCTAATTTATGAAAACATTTATTCCTTAATGTACAATCAACAGTATAAAATAAGATATCTGTTTATGTTTATTGCTTAAACATGAATGCATTCAGTCCCTCTCACCTCTGTAAAAGCAGTCTCCAATCCTTTGTGGTCCCAGAGTCAAACCAGGGAACATCTCCATGCTCAGCATAGTCCTTCTTGTCTGTCTTTGTCTCTTTATTCGTCCTCTTCACCGGATCCAAATTAACATTTCTTCAGCTCCTTTTGCTCTCTCCTGTTCCTCGTACAGATTTTTTCTCTGCTTTCTATAACAAAACAGTAGCTGCAACTAGAGAGTTTTTCACTCAACTTCTGACTCGCGCTCTTAACCATCGGCTGTCCTTTTTCCGTCAGAGGCCACAGGGCTGACGAGCTCTCTTAAATAGGTGAGTGGGACTTCACACCTATGGCCAAATGGGCCCATTTTCACATAGAGTTTTATTTGCCTCCCTGTCTCTCCTCCCTTTACCCTCAATTCTCATTTCTGTTCCAACAAAGAAAACAAACAACACTCGTCACATTGGAGGAAATCAGGGTTTATCTCAATATCTGAAAACACTGATTGTGATTTACTTTCCTTTATTCTTTTACTTACTCAGTGCACTGAAGATCATTTATTTTACACGCAAATCTGTAAACTATCTAACTATAGATGCATGGAAGGTCAAATATGCTAAATCACAACCATCAACAAGAACATGCATTAATGCATCAAGCACAGTCCAATACAACAGTCTACCCCTTCTTTATATTTTGTTGGGAAAATGGGAAATAGATCCAGCAATTGATTAAAACATACAAACATGCATGAAAACGTAGTATATAAGAAAAAAACAGAATTTTGACAATTCTATAATCAGTTTGAAAGCTGATATTTGGTATGACCACCTTTATTCTTTAACACAGACTGAATTGTCTTGGGAAGCCTTCTTGTAATTCCTTGACGTACTCTTCAGGAATACTTCTCACGGTTTTTGAAGAAAATTCGGAGCGCTTCTTTGGATGATGGCTGCCTTATGTTCTGTTCTCTGTTAAGATGATCCCTCACTGCTTCAGTAATCTATGGTCAATCTATGGCTAATTATTATAACATCTTTATCTTACAGTATTACATATTTTGAGGAAACTGTTGTTGTGATTTGGCACTATATAAATAATACTGAACTGAATTGAACTGATAGTGTTCCTTTATGTTTTTTTTTCTGTCCAAGCATGTTTTTACTGCATCGTCAAAGTATTTGAGATTGTTGTCATGCTGAAAAACAAAGATGCTGCCAATCAGATGCAGTCCAGATGGTTTTGCACTGTCGCTCATAATCTCACTGTACTTTTTTGCAGTGCCATTAATTTTTAAAAGATCTCCAACACCATTGATGGAAATGCAGCCCCAATCCATGACAGATCCTCCACCTTGTTTTGCAGATGTCTGTAGACGCTCACTGCTGTTCCTCTCTCCTCACATATTCATCAAGATTTGAACCAAAACTTTCACATTTGGGTTCATCACTCCATAACTGCTTCCCTTCCTTAAGAATAGCTTCTTGATAGCAAATCTTTCACTGAGACCATTTCTGTTAAGGCTTCATTAACAATAACCTGAATGAAGCATCTCTCAGGTCATTTTATTCCCTATTCCTTAAGGACATGACTTTCAGATACTGTTTGTCTGCTATATGTTTTTTTAGACATGTCCCATCTTCTTTTGTCCTCCACCTGTCCAGTTTCCTTAATTATTTTAAGGAAACACTGCACACCTTGCTAAGATATGCCAAGGTTTTGGCTAATAGCTCTTTAGATGCCTTTTTTTTGTATGCTTAAACAATTCATTAATCAGTGTAAAGAGGCATTCATCTGAATATGGTCAGGTACAAGGACTGGATGAAAAATGACCCCAAAAAAGCTAAAGTGCAAAGAAAAGCTTTGAAAGACTTTCAGAGATTCTCAACACCAATTTAAAACCTACATGGAAGTCTGGTGGTTCAAGGCATTGGCACAGTAATGCATGCAGGAGAAAATAAGTAATTTTTTATTTTATTATAATTAGTAACTATTTACTTTTGTTGTTTTTTGCATTTATTGATGTAAATGCAGAATAATTTATACATAGTTTTCATCTAGCTATTTTTTTAACTTTCTTAATTTTCTCTAATGAATAGTTCTTGGAAATGCAAAACTTCTTATACATTAAAGGAGTTTATTGCTTGGTCCCCTGGGGCTTTCTGATGACTTGATGACATGTTTCTTCCTCCCAGCAGGCTGCCTGTTAGGCTGTCTCAGCAGGGAGTCAGACCCTGAGTTTAGGTGGAGGAGGGCGACAGTTTGGCCAGTGGCTGCAGTTTGGCCACTAGACAAGTGTGACTGTCTAAGTGTTTATATGCAAGTTTGTATTTAGGGATTATGCGCCCAAAACAATGGACCCGTTCAAACTGATTCACAGTGTCCGGATTTTTTTGTGACTGACATTTGTTAAGCAGGCGTGTAAATGTAGCTGTAGCAAAAGTAAATGTGTTTGGATTAAATAATCATTAATAGGAATGGTCTGCACAGGATTTAAGGAGTAAAAAATGGAGTAACCATAATTTGTTTAATAATTTTTGTAGTTTTGCCTCTGAACACCACTGCAGATGAGTTTAAATGATTCAAATGTGACTTTCAGCTTTAATTCAAGGATTTGTACAAGTTTTGCATCAACTGTTTAGGAGTTATGGTCATTTTTATAAACAGCCCTTCATTTGCAAATGGTCAAAATTGGACAATTGATTGATAAGCAGTTTCATGACCAGGTGAGGCCCTTTTCCTTGCAATTTAAACACAAAAAATAATTATAGCTGATGTGGATTCAAAATTTTTGAATTTTTTTAGCTTTTTTGCTGTAATTTTAAAGCTGAGCCCCAAAGAGATGTCAGTGGAGCCCGTCATTAGATTGGAAAAACAAAATTATTTATCAGAGCAGCAAAACATGAGGAGTGGAGGAATCATAAGAAAAGCAACTTGACAGCAAGTAAATGAACACCAAGTCAAGGATACTCTGGAGAAGAGAAGCCTTCATGAATGGAAAAATAAAGGGTTTCCAAGAAGGTGCAAACCACTTGTTACACTCAAGAACAAGAAGGCCGGACTGGACTTTGCCAGAAAGTGCCTAAAAGAGTCTGCAAAGTTGGGCAAAACAAAACAAAAACCCCTCTTTGAACAGATGAAAACACTATGAACTTGTGCCAGAATAATGGGAACATTTAACAGCTGATGATCTGAAGCATACCGCATTAGCTGTCAAACATGCTGGAGGCAGTATTATGGCATTATTATTATTATGGTATTGGTATAATTTGGCTGCCAGTAGAACCAGGTCACCGGTGTTTCTTGATGATATGACTGCTGTTTGGAATAGCAGGATAAATTAAGAAGTGTACTGTCTGCTCAGATTCAGCCACATGCTGCAGAACTGCTGAACAGCACTTCAAAGACCCAAAGCAAACTGCTGAAGCAAACCAAGAGATCTTTGAGACAAAGAAATGGGATATTCCTCAGCGCTCAAGTCAATCACCTGATCTCAACCCAACCCATCATGCTTTTCACTCCCACAAACAAGCAGCAACTGAAGACTGAAAAGGCCTAGCAAAACGTCTCAAGTGAGGAAACGCAGCATTTCTTGGCAACTGCAAAAGCTTTTTATCCAAGCATGAATAATAATCCTTAAATTTAACATTATATCATTTTATCCAATTACTTATGAGTCTCTGAAAAATGAAGGACTGTTTTTTTTTTAATCATAATTCATAATTTCGAAACAGTTAATGCTCATTTTAAGCCCATCATCTAAAGATGTCTGCACTTAAGTCACTCCACTGTGATGGTGTGCAGAAGCAAAGTATAAAAGTGAAATATTTTACTCTAAATTTTACTTTAAAGTAAAAATACAGTATCATTTTATATCAGCATTTTTTTTCTTGCATGCAGCAGTCCTCATTCTGCTTTTCCTGAGTCAGTTTCAACTCCCTGACTTGGTAAAGATCACAGAAAGTTGTCACAAGAAACTTTAGTTCAACAGGCTGCTGCTGAGTTTCATTAGACTTATTTACCAACAGACTCAACAAACAGACTTTCAAATATAAATCAAATAGAGACTTTAAAGCAAATTACACTCTGCAGCTTTGCCTAACTGTGGATGATGCCCTGCAGTATATTTATCCACCTCGTAGGGCTCAGTGGGAGAAGGAAACTTTCAAGCTGACAGGCCTCAGACCTACCTGCTTGCACTATAAAAGTGACAGCTGGAGTCGGTTTACAGGAGCGAAGTATACGCGTTGTTCTAGCTGTTTTCCTTCTCCATTTGTGTGTTGTTAGGGATAAAAGCTGCTGAGGACTGAAAGGAAGCGGAGGTGTGAACACCACACTGAGAGAAAAGCCACTACCCTGACGGGGGGGCAGCGAAGTGTGTGATGCCTCCTAATGTTTTTATGAAAGAACAGGTGTGTCATAGGTGGTGCAGGCGTAAGACTCTGTAAAAGTCAATAATGAGGACTGTTACTAGTTTTGTTTTTGTTTTTAAGCCTCAGCAGTGGGGCAGGAGTACGTGCACTGAAGCAATACCAAAGGCCTGCTCTTTGACATGTATGTGCTAAATCGTTTGATTTCCATCCATGTTTGTTCAGAGGTTAAAAGGTCATCTTGTTGAGAAGAACCTGTCACTTTCATTTATCTTTCACAAGTTATGAGATACATTAAAAAAAATCCTTGAATTGCAGCTTTGAATCTTCATAGCTGGCTCAGGCTGGTGCTGATGTCTCCTGTGGAGCAGGTGGGGTCCAATATCCACGTTTATACAGCAACAGCAAACATTTTAATCCCATGAGGATTACCTTCTCTCTGTGCAGGAAGCAGAAACTATTCATTTTAGGAAAAAAAAAAAAAAAACAACTTGCGGATGCTGAAATTCCTCTCGGCATGGAAGCAAAGGTCACATCATCGGGATTAAAACACACAATGTGTCGTCTGCATGTAGGAGCTGCATGCATTAAGATTACAGATTACTTGTTTTATCTTCGGCTCGCACTGCATCTGTTAGCTGATGATATTTTGTCTTATTCCACACGCCAACAGCACATTTTGATCAACCACAGCCCATTTTATTAAGACCCTTCCAGAGAGACATGATAAATACAACAACATTTAACAATATTTTCAAGGCACAGCCAGTGGATAGCCTTACGTAAAGAGCCTGCATGTTAAACTCCGGGGTTGCCAAAATGTCACACATATCTGTAGTAAAAAGTCATCTTTCAGAAAAACTACTGTGACTTCCAATCAAGAGTCAGTCAAACGACCTCCAGAGGGTCTCTGTCAGCCTTCGACAGGACCACTGTTACGCTATCGGGCAGGCGCACGGCTAGTCTCTCCCTGAACACAGCCAGGTAACCCCGCTCGCTGTTGCTGTGGTCACTGAGGATCACGCTGGTTCCTTTTGCCACAGCATCCAGCACTTCATGGTGGGACATCTCCCCTGAAAAAGGGGCATAATTATGTCTGCAAGCGTTGTGATACAAAGACGTTTTAGTGATATTTAAACTAATAAAATTAAATGTTTGTTACCTGTGACATAGAGGTCCGCCTTGACTCCATTCAGTACTGAGGCCCCTGACCCAGCACATACAGCCACAGTGTACACAGAGGACTCTGGGGAAGGAAAAACAGAACAGGGACATGACTTTTCTTCTTTCTGTGTGGAGTTGCATGCTCTCTCTGTTCCTCTGGGTGCTCCAGCTTGTTGTTCTGCTCATTCAGATTATCAGTGAATTTAAATTTTCTGTGCATGTGAGCATAAACGACTGTGAAAGACTCCCAAACTGACCAGAGTGAACTCTGCCTCCACACCAGTGTTTATGAACTCATGTCCTCCATGACCTTCTACTGCAGGGATGTCCAACTAATTTGACATCATGGGCCACTTGCAGCCCACTTTGATCTTAAGTGGACCGAACGAGCAAAACTGCCCTTTCTGTCAGTGTAATGATATTGAACTACACATTTAATCCCACTTAATATAAGAAAAAGTGCAGAGCTGATGGACGGAAATTCTTGAACCTCCATCGACGTTTCTACCCTTACTGCACCAGTGGTAGAAATTAAATTTGAGCATGTTATAATTAAACTATTCTAATTTAGTGACAGATTTGTGTGTGTCCACTCGTCTCTCACCCAGCGTCTCCCCCCAACCCAGAGCTAAACGGAGGTGACTCAAACCCAGGTGAGACTTCAGTTTTTGGACGGCTGCTCTGACAGTCACTGGCTGGTCCAAAACGCTGCATCGGCCTTGGCCGTGGCCCAGGAGAGGGGGCTAAAGAAAAGATGAAGTGTTACTAAAGCGAACAGAACAAGTTAATCATAACAATAGTCAGGAACTTTTTCTTCAGATTCCTGTAACAGCCCGCACCTTTTCTAACTTTACGATGGTGAGAGACTGGCTGGGAGTGCCGTGTCCTAACAGAGCCTGGACACTCGGGGTCAGCGCTGAGTCACAACAGGTTACGCTGACATGGATACCACTGCTGTCTGGTCTAATATGAAGAGACATGAACTGTTATTTACCAGTACAAAGAAACAAAAGACTTAATAACATCAAGTGTACGATTTACATCCATTACATAACTGTCATGTCTCGATAACTGAGACATGAATTTTGAAAACATTGGTTTCTGACTGTGCTGAGGTTCTTTCAGACTCTTTGTTCCATGTTTAATCCATGATTTACAACTACAGAAAAGCTTCTTTCCCAACTTAAAAGGCACTTTGAGTGATGTAAGTGTACTGTGATTGGTCCGGGTGTGAGTGTCAAACAAATAAACCGAACGACCACTAAACAAAGGTGACATTAACATCAGTAAAGCATTAGCCACGCAAACAACAGCTGTTAAAGCAAGGCTTAAAAAGAAGAGGAAAAAAAACAAAGAAAAATCTGAAAATATATGCAAGGAGGAAGAAGAGAAATCCATCATTAAGTTTGGATATATTATTATTTCTAAAACAAGAAAAAAAGATTTTGATTTTGAATATGGTGTCTTATATAGGAGGAGGAAAAAAATCACACTAAAGTTGGATCAAAATGTTGTTCATTTTTCTTTTTTCCCATATTCAAACTTTAGTATGTGTAAAATTATTCACCCGACTTAGTTTTAAAAGGATATTATGTGCTTTATGCATGAGAAACTGTAGATAAAGTATCAGTCCTCTACAGTTTCTATGCTTTCAGTGATAGAATATCCAATTATTTTAAGGCCTTCAAGCATCCATACTCGTAGTGCCATACTACCTGATGTTTACCATAATAATGACATTTTGGTTTTAGTTGGGAAAAGGGGCTAAACACAGCCTTACTTTCAACCCCTCAGACATAAAATGTATAATATATACATTTGAAGTTTCTGTAAGTGGTCCGAATGCAAACTGAAACAAATCTTTGGTAATAGTTACAGTCCAAAAGCAGCTTTGGATTACCTGTGATGGCTTCAAGTGTCTGCAGGTGATTTTCAGCTTTGATTAAAGCTAAACGCAAATTACAATAATGTGTGTTTGGAAGAAATAAATCAAAAGTAACACATATATGACAAAACTACCAAAATGGTTTTAATTTAAAGCTTGTTGCTAATCGGTGATGTCTGAACACAACCTGCTGCCTGAATGCTGTAGGGTCGTTCCACCGTCACAAGCCTTCAGCTCCTCCATGATCATGTTTAGTTCCTCTGCGCTTCTGACCGTGAATTCCAGTTTGTGACTGTGGGAGGCGGCGCCGAGAACCTGACTCAACACCGACACCTGACCGCTGCCTGATGCGACAAAGAAAAAAAGCAGTGGGGATGAAATGAAGGTCAGTGAATAAGCATCGTGTTCATATCTAATGATTTAAGTGCGAGCATCACATTTTACATTCAGAGAGACTTCTCACCAAGTCCTCCAACCAGCCAGTCGTTCACGCCTCCTTTCACGCAATCCCATGAAGTGTGAGGGGAAAAGACTGCTATGCCGACCTCCACGGCCCGCACAGCCAGCCGCTGCTTCCAGTCTTTCTGAACCAGACGCTTGATTGGCCGAAACAACGGCGGGTGATACGAAATAATGAGATCGCAGCTCACGGCCACTGCTTCCTCCATGACGGCATCTGTGAGGTCGTTGGTTAGCAGAATGGTCTTAACGGGCCGAGGTTTGCTCGGCTCCACCAGCAAGCCGACATTATCCCAAGACTCAGCAAGCGACAGCGGAGCAAGCTGCTCCAAAACCTGCAGGACTTCCTTTAATTCCATCAGACCGGACGAATGAACTGAGGAGAAATTAACAGACGGAGGAAGGCGAGCTGAGCTTTGTCTGCTAGGCAGGATGTGATGACTGTGGGTAGATGAAGGAAGAGAATGAAGGACGGATGAAAAGGCTGAAGAGCACAGAGCAGCTCGGGACTTAAAACTCTGTCTAGTCCAAAGCCTTCTACTGGTGAGCGAGAAAAATGTCCAAGAGAGGTTTCTACATCCAGTCAACATCAGGGGAGATCTGTGTGGACAAAAAGAAATAACTAAATAATCATAAATGTTAGACATTCACAGATTCATATGTGACTGCAGGTTTTTGTACAAGACTGAAACTAACAACTGCTGAGCTATCATCTTTTTCTTCGTTCCACTGTCCACTTTAGGCGTTCACCACAGTGGATCATCTGCCTCCATCTCACCCTATCTCTAAAATCCCCATCTACACGACCTCCTTCACTACATCCATGAATCTTCTCGGTGGTCTTCCTCTTCTCCTACTGCCTGGCAGCTGCATCTTCTATATTTTTCTTTTTCTCATGTCTTCATGGTGTCATCTTTATCCCGCCGTGTCCCTCTTTGTAATCTCTATACCTCCACAGGTAGGCCATGAGGATTCTACTGATTTCCTCTTCAAATTATTAGATGTCCTGTCTATGCTGAGTCTATTCTCAGTCACAGCCTGTGCTGCTCACACTGACACCTTCAGATCTCACATGCACTGAATGTCTGACATTTTTTAAAAGGAAAAATTAACTTAATTAATTGGATTAATTAACTTAATCCAGTGATCGGTTTTGTATGGTTTTATACGCATTTCCACCTGTCCATTTCCACATGGATACACATGCTGTTTTTGCCTCGCTTAAAGACTCCATCCAAAGTTAAACACTAATCAGAACAGTTAGCAACAAATGCAAACAGACGGCTACAACTCTTAAGCGTACATTTTTTTTAGTCCGGAGCAAATCATTTAGTAAAAGCCACATACCCACACTTTATGATTATTATAAACCTTATTCATAGACTTAAAACCAGCAGCTTTGAGTTGTGACAGCTGCCAAGCGTGCAGCTAACAGCGGAGCTAGTTAGCTGCCTTTAGCTGCCACAGTAAACCGTCCTTTAACGTCAACACACCAGCATGTAAATATATGCACGAAGCAACTTACCGTCGCTTGTTTCTGACGGATGAAAACTAATAACACGATGGTTTTCAGTTTTTAGCTACATATGTTCTGGTGTAGTGGCAGAGGCTGTACTTACTGCAGAACTCGCACGATGTCCCTTTTCGGCTTCCGTCCGCAACAGTTGGGGGGGTTTTTTTTGACTTAATGAATGGCTTTATTTATTTATTTATTTATTTATTTATTTATTTATGGGGTCAAGTTATGTCTTTCGTCTTGACCATGAGGACATATACATATAACTTATAAACTAAGTAGTATAAATTAGTTATAGTAAGTATTATAAAGTAAGTTTTATTTAACATATAGTACTTTCTTCTTTTTTATTTATCACCCAAAAACTGGCCATTGCGCCATCGACACAGAAACTACAACTTAAATATAGAAAGGACTGAGCGCATGTGCAACAATACAAAGAGGAAAATAGAGAATAACAATGAATGATATTAACATAATTACAAGTGATATTAATTCAGCCCAAATGAAATAAATAAATAATAAAAAATAGAAACAGAGCTTTGTAAATGTCCTTTTATTTTTTTTACTTTTTAAAGTTTCACATATCCTTCATAAAATTTGAAGAAAGGTGGTTTTAATATTCAGGAATCTGCATCGATGAATAAAATAAACAGTATTATCAAGACTTTGTTGAACTCGGGAAAATTTGGTTATATATTTGGTTTGGTTTGGATTTTGTGGGAAAGAGTGACTGGTGTAAGTTTTACTCCCCTTTTTATTGTCCTCTGTTTGGCATTTGTGTACATCTCTTCTATAATTGGTTTCAGTGCTGCAGAGATTGTTGGACGCTGATTGCAAAGACCTCCTGTGTCATCTTTAGTTCACAGCATGTCTTATTGGTCTACACCTGAAGGCGCTCTGGTGTGACTCTGATGCAAGATTAGAGGCCGTGTCCATTATGCTGAAAAGTTTCCTCAGCACTGAGAGGACAGAAGGTGATTTCCTTAAGACGGTCTAAAGGAAATCAGCTGTGGTGTCCCAGTACGCTACAGCATAAAAAATATAACGCTGGCCACCAAAGAAAAAGAAAACAACAGACGCATTGAAAGATTAACAAGTGGCTCACTGTTCAGCTACAGTATTCATTTAAAGGAACACAACTTGTGCACATTTTTCAAACAGAGGCCAAAAGGAAGTTAATTAGCTGAAGGTGAAGCAGCTTACTGATCTCTTTATTACAGGTCGCACATCAGTAAGACTGAGACGCACAGAATTCCCTCATCACTCACTTCTCCTGTCCCACTCAGTCCTTTCTTTTTCCGTTAAGGTAGTGCAAATAGCAACAGTATTTGTAGCAGTGAAATAATGAAATAACAACATTTCATTGTTATTTCATTGTTCAAATCCCAAATCTTTGGGATTTGAGCATCCCAAAGAATCAGTTAAGAAAAACAATATTTCTCAAGTCGTTACGGTTCGGCTTAGTGTTTTTCAACAACGAGCTTCCCGATGTTTATAGCGCTGGTGTTGTGCAATATTGTCTGTACTCAATGTTACAAAACAAATTCACAGATTAATGTGAGCAAGCAACAACTGGATGACTTTGATAAGCTGTATTTACTCTCACAGGGCAGGTGCTCCAGCAGCAGATACCCCGCAGTGCATCCGACTCTTCTCAGAAAGATTAAAGCTAACCAAATGAAATCTGCCTGGGGAAGGGGCTATCAGTGCAATAAGTTAAAATGGTAAGGGTTGTTTTTTTTTTTTTTTTATGTATCTGGCTGAGAAGAAGTCATTGGGTATAGAGGCTACATCAGAGTTGAGTCTGAGAGCAACCAAGAGAGAGATTACTGAGGATTAATGCAATAAAGGTTGATGCTGGATGTTAGAGGGATCAGGAAGGATCAGGGCAAAGGCCAGCCAGTGAGCATTACATCATCGGATTCTTCCTCTGGACTCATCAACCCTCGCTTGGCACTACATCCGTAAGGTTAAATGTGCCCCCCACCCTCCTCTTTAAACACCCTCACTTACATTAGTGTGCCATTAATAGCAGTGAAATCTTGTCACTTTTTTTGTTTCAGTGTCTGAGTCCCAATCCACATAAAAGAACAATCATTTCAAAATAAAAGTAATAATAATAATAGTAATAAAAGACCAGATATTTTGTTACTTATCCATTAAGCATACCAGCAGAGCGAACACTCTCTCTGTGGAGCACCATTCACAGATGTGTGTTTAGTAATTAGCTTCACTTTTGTTCATTGGCAGCATAAGTCCTCATGCCCCATCTGTCTGTCTGTTTGATGCTGTGCCCAGTTTGTCGTGCAGCAACATCTGCCTGGCTGGTGTTCCCCGAATGTGACAGTACAGCTTGTCCTGTGGCACATCCCTGAATTCAGCCCCAATATTTAATCCCAGCCGCGCACACTGTGGATCGGTATGACACAATTACTGATCACCAACTGCAAGAATGGATCAGTCCACAGGTTAAGAAAAAAAAAAAAAGTGTTCACGTGCCTCAAATTTCACTCAACCTTTCTTTTCCTTCCTTTTTTTAATGGATATGGGGTTATAATACTCTTTAATACTTTTAAGCTCCTCTCTGTGTTTTGTGTCCATATTTCCGTGAAGTTCCCAACTTACAGAGAGTATTAACCTCAAATAATGGCTCAGACTGTCTCTCTAAAAGGACACATTCTGGGACATGAACCTCTTTTTTTGTTTTGGGGGAGGTTTTTTTTGTTGCTCTTAATACCTTTAAATCTGTTATGCATCAGTCACAAAATCCCACATTTCTGCCTCTTTTCAGTGACATAGTTTCTTAGTGTCCTTCCAAAGTTTTTACTCAATCCTAGCAGAGCAGAGTCCCTAAACTTTTTCATGTTTAAATCACTTCTTTCTGGAGTGAAATGACTGCACGTTACTGGAATACAAGAAGTCACAAGGACAATATGGTCTACACCTAAATGAGTCTTTGGGTTCCTTTCAGGCAGACACATAGAACTTTCTTGTTCCACAGATACTCCTGAATCCGTTTCGGGTGTTCAGATCAGATGTTTTATTTTGTGCTTTGCCAAAGAAAAGGCAGATCCATGTTACTGCTTCACTTGTTGGAAGTTAGTTACAGATTACCTAATACAACCAGCTCAGGTTAATAATGTACAGTACAGTAGTGACTTAACTTTACCATCCTGCTTTGTTGTAACATTGTTTAAATGGTAAGAATAATTTAGTAATAATACAAATATAAAAACAATTCCATTTCAACAAACTTCCACTGTATACAGTCTATATCAGGGTTGTCAAACATGAGGCCCAGGGGCCAGAGTGGGCCTGGCAAAGACTACAATCTGGTCCACGAGATGCCTTTGGAAGATATGCATACACTTTTGGACTTTTAATGTATTGTAACAAGTTTTGGAGTTTTTTCCTGCTGATGAAGACTTTCCTCGTGCCCATTCATTCTATACCAAAGTAATTAAGTAATAGGTAAACAATTAAACACAGAAAGGTTACAGAAGAAATAGAAGTTTCAGTTTTTTACAATAAGTCCACAAAAAAGGTGTGAAGTAACAGGAACTTTCTGATTTTTTCTGTAATCTTACACAGTTATTCCTCACAATCTAAGCCCAAAGAGATGCTGAAGGGTTTCTTTCATTTACTACAGCATTATTTCTTTATCATGTGGAAACACTGAGACATACTTGGACTTCTTTTTCTTATATTAAGATATTTCAGTGATTAAATATATACTTAGACTTCTTTCCACTGCCCACTAGGATCAAAGTGAACTAAATGAGTTTGGCATCCCTGGTATATATGATGAAACATAACAACAGAGTTTTGTTTTTTTAGCACTCTTATGCTTGAAAAATCATTATAAATTGTTATTCTTTGCATAGCTATAAAATCTGCTCTGAGATCAGTCTGATATTGCTTGTTTTGAGCATCTAATTTTAACATTTGCAAGCCCAGAAAAGAACAGCATCAGTGTTAGTGCGTGTTTGCAGAGGTGCAAATGAATGTTCCTGACTGGCCTTGTCCTCGACTGTCATTGATGGGACATCATTCTGACAAATTCTGCAAAGGAGAAGAAGACGAGGATCAGTTGCTTCACTTCACTGCACTGTTACTCTTTACTGATGTAGGTGAAAGACAGTCTGTACCTTCAAAATCTACGGTGCCATCCCCGTTGTCATCGGCCTCTTTCACTATGGCATCGATTTCTCTCCGGCTCATGTGCTCTCCCATCAGCTTTATCATGGCTGATCGCAGCTCCTCCGTTGTGATCTCTCCATCTCCGTCCATGTCAAACTAACAAGAGGCAGCAAACAGCAGAGAGCAGCTTTTAATCACAGCCGTGATGATAATGATCGCCATCTGGCAGTCTAGAACGCAGGTGGCTGGAAACTTTCAGAAAAAGCTCTTTACTCTCACCTCTTTGAAGGCGTCTTTCAGCTCCTTCATACCGATCATTCCAGACGTCTCTGCCAGCAGTTTCGGGGCCATCAACTCCACAAAGTCGTCAAAGTCGACTCTGCCACCGACTAGAGGGGAAAAAAGGTTCGACATGTCTGTGGGCTTTTCTGTCTCTCATCAAATTTAGATTAAAGCAATGAAAACAGCCGCTAACTATGGGATTCCTCAACGAATTCAACTTTTAACACTTTTTTTAAGGACTCACGGTTCATGTTGATATTTTGACTCAGCTCGATCAGCTCCATCTCAGTGGGCATATAACCCATTGTCCTCATCAGGTTGCCCAGGTCCTTACAGCTGATCAGCCCGTCCTTGTCTTTATCAAACTCATTGAATGCATCACGCAGCTCTGCAGAGGTTTAAAGTAAAAAAAATCAAATCATAAAATGAAATGTGCAAAGTGTACAAATGTAGGTAAAAAACAATGACATAGTCATAAAAATGAGAAAACAAAAAATATTACCATCAATCTCATCATCAGCCAGCTGTCTTGTCTGCACAAAGAAATAATAATTGCTTAACTTCAGTATAATATGAACATTAAGAAGAAACACGGTGCTTTCTAACTACTTGTGAATGCAGCAGTTATCACAATCACACAATCACAATAGCAGTTTACATTTCCAGCGCAAAATCCATCAAAACAATAATTAAATTCCTGCAGCTTATACTTACAATGTTTTTCCCTCCCCGCAAGAAAATACACGCTGCCCCCAAGCTCATTTCTGCAAGAGGAAATACAGATGTACTTTTATGAAATGTCAGGAAATCACTGACACACGATGTAGAGCTTGGTGGGTTTTGCTATGAAGACACTACTGCTGAAAAAAGGTCTGTTCACACAATAATTAGTCCAATAAACTCTTGCAATAGTATAAACATGTTATTTATATATACTGTTAAAATTTCTTAAAAACTTTACAGGTTACTGACATCTTCTAAATAAAAAGGTTTTAAAGAGATGTTACCTTCCTCAGATGAATTCTGTTTGTCAGCCAAACGCATCATAAATAAGCTCTCTGGAGCTGAGGACCTGCAGCTGACCTGTGCAGTGCAAAAACTACCCTGCCTTCCTCCTCTTGCTTAGTCTTCTCAGTGTGAGCGCTGTCTCTGATTAACCGCAACAGCTTGTGCCTCTCAGTGTGTCGCGACCCTTTGTGCCCAGACTGCCGGGATGCTTGGAAATTGTATGAGGGTGTGTGTGGCTGCATCCAGACGTGGGGGGAGGAGTCAGCGGTGTGACCGGAGGAAAGCAGGATCAGGGATGAAAGAGATGATGCCTTGGTTTCCTGCTGAGTGGTGACATCACAAACTTTACTGCTATCTGAGCCCAGAGCCGACCGAAAATATGCGATATGATGAAGTCAGCTAAGAGGTGCTTTTCTATGCATTGAAGTAATTACAGTGTCCTTCTACTCACTCATGTTCTATGCAGGAGATGCAACACGAGCCTATCATTGTGAATAACTGTTTCAAGTGCAGCATAAAAGAACCAGGGCTATCACTCACACCTGCACTTTATAGCCATTTATTTGTCAGATACTCATAACTAATGATTTATTATTAGTTTAAATACCTTTCATGAACCTGAAGAAACATCTACAATTTGCTTTTCTAAGTTGAAAAATGTTGGTGACAAATCTACGTTTGAAATCAGCAAAAGTTTTATTTTTAATAAAAACTGTCACAGTGGTCTCTCACCTCTGTGTGAATAACAGGCTCATAAAATCACCACACAATAATGTAGTAATCTCTTTTAATTTGTAATCATTTCAGAATCTAAAGTATTTCTTAAAATTCCTGTAACACTTTAAATGTTTTAAATTTAACAGGATTTTGCTTTTCAGTGTTCTTAGTGTAACTTTGGGGGAAATGTCATAATTGAAACAGAACTACAAACATGTCTTTGGACAAACTGATATCTGAAAGTAAAAAAAAAAAGTTATATACTGCAAAATCTTCTCATCAGGACGCTAACAGGTAATTTATATGAAGTTTGCAGCAAAAGTCACTGTTCATCAAAGACTACAAATAAAGTTACGTTTATGATCATTGATTGTTTCTGGATTTTGTGGCTTTATTTATATTTTCTGCTGCAGAACACGTGACAGTAACACAATAAAAGAATAGATGGTCATTTGGCTCATCGTTCTGTTTTTCCAAAGACATCAGAGTGAAACAGATTTTTGAAGTATTAAAGAGTCAGAGGCCGATTACAGCTATTATCCCACTGTGTGATAATCTGCACGACTATTTGTTTCATTTGAATGAAGAAAGAGAT
The DNA here is from genome assembly GCF_018398535.1 of Haplochromis burtoni. Taxonomy (NCBI): domain Eukaryota; kingdom Metazoa; phylum Chordata; class Actinopteri; order Cichliformes; family Cichlidae; genus Haplochromis; species Haplochromis burtoni. The sequence goes on along the minus strand of NW_024582881.1, from coordinate 194,626 downwards.
TTACGGCTGTGTTTGAGGTTAATAGTCAACACAGAGGTTTAAAATGGCATTTTATTTTATGTTCATTTTGTGTGTGTGTGTGTGTGTGTGTGTGTGTGTGTGTGTGTGTGTGTGTGTGTGTGTGTGTGTGTGTGTGTGTGTGTGTCTTCATTTTTTGCCACTTTGACAGGCAGAGTTTTTACATCACATGCACATCCTGATACAACCCCAAACGGATTTGTGTGTCCTTCTGGGATTGAACCAGAGATCGTTTCTTTGTTAGGGAAATGTGAAAACCAGCTAACTGCAAAGGCTAGTATAGAGGCTTTTCTTTAAATTATAAGTTTAGTTATGTGCAGATCTCATATATAGGTATAACAACATCATTTGTTTCTTTTTCCTTTTCTTTGTTCTTTTATTGTTGAAGAAATCTGTTTTTCCCTGTCAATCACAAGATACTCCAACAACAAAGCATATCCTGCTTCATCCTCCTTGGGACCAACATTTACTAAATACAGTGGGGCAAAAAAGTATTTAGTCAGCCACCGATTGTGCAAGTTCCCCCACTTAAAATGATGACAGAGGTCAGTAATTTGCACCAGAGGTACACTTCAACTGTGAGAGACAGAATGTGAAAAAAAAATCCATGAATCCACATGGTAGGATTTGTAAAGAATTTATTCGTAAATCAGGGTGGAAAATAAGTATTTGGTCACCTCAAACAAGGAAAATCTCTGGCTCTCACAGACCTGTAACGTCTTCTGTAAGAAGCTTTTCTGTCCCCCACTCGTTACCTGTATGAATGGCACCTGTTTGAACTCATCATCTGTATAAAAGACACCTGTCCACAGCCTCAAACAGTCAGACTCCAAACTCCGCCATGGCCAAGACCAAAGAGCTTTCGAAGGACACCAGGAAAAGTATTGTAGACCTGCACCAGACTGGGAAGAGTGAATCTACAATAGGCAAGCAGCTTGGTGTGAAAAAATCAACTGTGGGAGCAATCATCAGAAAATGGAAGACATACAAGACCACTGATAATCTCCCTCGATCTGGGGCTCCACGCAAGATCTCATCCCGTGGGGTCAAAATGATCATGAGAACGGTGAGCAAAGATCCCAGAACCACACGGGGGGACCTGGTGAATGACCTGCAGAGAGCTGGGACCAAAGTAACAAAGGTCACCATCAGTAACACACTACAACGGCAGGGAATCAAATCCCGCAGTGCCAGACGTGTTCCGCTGCTGAAGCCAGTGCATGTCCAGGCCCGTCTGAAGTTTGCCAGAGAGCACATGGATGATACAGCAGAGGATTGGGAGAATGTCATGTGGTCAGATGAAACCAAAGTAGAACTTTTTGGTATAAACTCAACTCGTTGTGTTTGGAGGAAGAAGAATACTGAGTTGCATCCCAAGAACACCATACCTACTGTGAAGCATGGGGGTGGAAACATCATGCTATGGGGCTGTTTTTCTGCCAAGGGGACAGGACGACTGATCCGTGTTAAGGACAGAATGAATGGGGCCATGTATCGTGAGATTTTGAGCCAAAACCTCCTTCCATCAGTGAGAACTTTGAAGATGAAACGAGGCTGGGCTCTTCCAACATGACAATGATCCAAAACACACCGCCCGGGCAACAAAGGAGTGGCTCCGTAAGAAGCATTTGAAAGTCCTGGAGTGGCCTAGCCAGTCTCCAGACCTCAACCCCATAGAAAATCTGTGGCGGGAGTTGAAAGTCCGTGTTGCTCGGCGACAGCCCCAAAACATCACTGCTCTCGAGAAGATCTGCATGGAGGAATGGGCCAAAATACCAGCTACTGTGTGTGCAAACCTGGTAAAGACCTATAGTAAACGTTTGACCTCTGTTATTGCCAACAAAGGTTATGTTACAAAGTATTGAGTTGTATTTTTGTTATTGACCAAATACTTATTTTCCACCCTGATTTACAAATAAATTCTTTACAAATCCTACCATGTGGATTCATGGATTTTTTTTTCACATTCTGTCTCTCACAGTTGAAGTGTACCTCTGGTGCAAATTACTGACCTCTGTCATCATTTTAGGTGGGGGAACTTGCACAATCGGTGGCTGACTAAATACTTTTTTTGCCCCACTGTACAATAATTTGTGTTCATGAACACCTACCCCAAAGTAGGAAAGCTACACTGCTATTGCAGGTTTAATATTCTTAAACTAACAATAATATTTGTTATGCTGAAAAAGAAAATCACAAATACTGTAAAACAGAAAAATACACTTAATAAGCAAAGCTGAGTAATAAGCTGCCAGAGTTACTGCTGCTGCTCAGAGCATTTTCCTCTGTGTTGAACCTCCTTCACATGTCCCATAAATGACTTTAATTGTGATTTAACAGTGTTCACGACATGTTCAGGTTTCGTGTGGGGAGAATTTTGCTTCTTGTTCTTCTTTTTTTAAATAGAATATTAAATTCCACATATGAGTAATTTGTATAATCTACATCAGGTATGTTTTTTCCAATTTATTTTGGTTCTTCGGGGGAAGAAAAATCACAATGATTATATAGAAGTCTCAAGAACCCACAAAACCTTGTGTATTAAGCATGATACACTAGCTTTAACGGTTAAAATTTCACCATAAGTGACAAATATGGGGGGGGGGGTTCCACCAAAACCATGTAAATGTTTAGTCTGATATTTTTAGCTGAAACACTAAACGGTCTCGGTGGCGTGCGTGTCCTCTTCTCCTGACCATTTTCTCTTTGCATGCCTTCCTGTTATGTAAATTTACCAGAAATCTGTTTGCATAAGAAGCATAATCTGCTGGGCAATGCAACAGGAACCAATAATGATTTATCATCCTTTTTTTACCCTCTCCTCTGTCGTTGCAGTGGTGGGCCAGCTGAGGGGTTATGCAAGATCACATCCACAGCTGCTGAAAAATGTCTGTGGAGGGGAGGGCAGGAGGTATATGGGTGAAGAGAGCCTGATTTAGAAAAAACTATAGGAGGGGGAGAAACTTCACATCAGCTGTAGGCTGATGAAAAATATGTTATTTGATTAATAAGTATACCAAGATGCTATCAATGCCACGTTTGTAATAGCAATGGCAATTTTATTCGTATAGTACATTTCATTACATGAAACTCAATGTGCTCAACACAGGATAACATAAAAACCAGAGCAGGTTTACGATGCCTAAAGGCTGTAAAAACAGCAAAAACTAAATTATGAATCCTACAAGTGTGACTCCCTCAGCTGTGTTACCCTTTCATAGGAAAGTTCTTTGTTGGATTGTTACAGCCTGACCAGCCTCTGAGAATCACAACATACATAAAGATTGAGGGGAAAATATTTCTTTTGTGTGTGTTGTGTGTGTGTGTGTGTGTGTGTGTGTGTGTGTGTGTGTGTGTGGGGTGTGGTATCATCTGAAATGACCAAAAACAGATCCTTACTGGGGATTAAGACAGCAAATGCCGTGCCAAACAAGCCATATGTGTGATTGCGATGACGTGTCGCTGCGTGTAGACATCATCTGAAATCAAATCAGGTTGAATGAAGGAAAACAACAAAATCCATTTAAGTGAAAAGGGATTTGGGGGGGCGG
>NW_024582881.1:140832-183814 GCF_018398535.1 Haplochromis burtoni | reverse complement strand
TTTACCGTAATAGTCGCTGAATAAGCTCTACCCCTACACACTGGTAACAAATACCTGAAACATTGTAGCCCATGTACTGGTCTTGATTTTAAATAATGGCTGACTGATGCTGGTAGGTCACTGCTAGACATGTCTGTCCTTCTGTTAGGTTATGCAACAGCATCACTATATAGCATTTTTAATTCTCAGTAAGGATTATATAGTAGTTTTGGAAAAATCCCGCAATCTCATCACGCTATAGCATCGGAAATTTCTCCATAAAGATTGCATAATGATCTGTCATCCCAAATGCTGGCCACTATGATAAGGAAAGAATAAACAACTTTATTAATATGCACTGAGCTAAGCTTTAAATACTTACATCACTATGTATGATGTAATTATTAAGAGAGCTTAATTATTGTTTTCTGAATCAAATTCTCTCATTTATTTATTTATTTTTTCTCACCTTCACAAAGGAGCACATCGAAGAGGACACGCAATCTACTGTGTAATGTATTTATGAGGCTGGCCTGCAGATGTTTAAGGACATAATGTAGGCCAATATAAAAATACGTGCACCAAAGGTGTTTTCTCGTCTGTTTTAGGCAATGCTGACAATCAGTCAGCATGAGTTGATGGTTGATTTATAGCAACAGTGGACTTTTATGTAATTTTGCAATGCATTTTTTTCAGAAATAACATTTTCTGGACGCAGATGATTATTTGTGTTATTACAAATCATTAATACATGCCAATATTAAAACATTTTATCTATATTTGTAAGAGCAACTTTACAAAATTGGTCTTACATATAATATGAACTTTTATCTTTAGATTTCTACAGCGTCTGTCTGATTAATAAAGATTTCATTCATTCATTCGTTTGTTTTGTATCCCATATGGTACACGTGCTGTTTACAGGATGACTGCAGAAACATTAGCATTAAAACAACTGAAATTACTACTGAAACTACTGAAAAAGTCCAAGTAGTTTAAGAAGGGAAAACTTACCAAACTCTCACAGTTAAATTGCATAAAATGAATGTTGAGAGTCTATTATCAATGGGATAGGCCCCAGAGCCCCTGCGATCCTTATTTAAAGTAAGTCAAAGGAGATAGATGGATGGATGGATGGATGGATGGATGGATGGATGGAGTTCAGAATAGTTACTACAATGCAAACAGTACTTTGAAGCAATTTTACTTCCAGTCTTAAAGATATAACTTGATTTTATTTAGCCTTGTTTTTGTTTTGTTTTTTATGTGGGACATTACTAAGAGATTTTTATACCACTTGATGCTTTGTGGAATCATTTAGTCCTCTAGAATCAGTAGAGGAGGATGTTAGCCGAAGCTAATGTCCATTACGAACAAGACATCTCCCCTGTATGAGCCTGTGGAGGCCATGAGTGGCTCCTTCAGCAGTAAACGGTTACAGCCACTGTGTAGGACCTAGTACCAACACAGGTCCTTTGTCCTGGAAGCAATCCGACTGTTCAATATGCACATAAATACCTGAGAAATCACTCACATAGTGGCATTGTAAAGTGGTTTGGGTGCCTTGAAAAGCGCTATATAAATCCAATCCATTATTATTATTATTATCACATTGCACTTTATGTACATATAATTACTGTGACAGGTCTTTTAGTGTATATATTAGCCTATATTTTATTTTTGCTTTATTTTATTTTATTGTCTTTTTGTCTTTTTACATGTCTTTTTATTGTTTTTAGCGGTTTTAGCATTTTTGCGCCTTATTTTTTTCATTGTTTTCTAATATATCCACAATTATCTTGTTATTTCTGATCATTTTGCGGCCGTAGCAAGTGTAGATTAATAAAGTTCCTTTCTATCTGTCTAATTCTGAGATTCCTAATCTGAAATTTTGAGATACCTGTCCTAAATATTTAAATTATGGTCATAGTTTTGTTTTGTTGTTGTTTTATTTATTTTGACTGAAATACGCTTCCACATTAGTTAACTATACGAACCCTGATAAATAATGCGAGCTGCTCTTACCAGTTCAGTTATGTTTTTGCGAACCTCTTCGGCCACGTGAGGATACTATTTACACCTCACGTGTTCGTTTGAAAGGCGTCGAAGAAGAGCAACTTCCGTTTTCCGCTCGGCTCCCGCCCCGCTCCGCCATCATGAAGTCCTGAACAAAAACGGATGAGAGTCGAGCAAAATGGGGATAACACGAACTGTTGATGAAATCCGCCGACAACATTATCGTAATGACAGTGCACAGTGCTGAGCGGAGCGGAGCTGTCCATTTGAATGCACCAGCCTCCCACTGAAAGCGTCCCCGGCAGCTCCTGGCGTTGCGTTATTTAGTTAGCGCTGGTGCTAACAGCAGCCAGAGCTAGCCGCTGATTTTCTCTGGACGTCGACGCTGCTGCTAGGTTAGCTGGCAGGCGTCGGTCTAGCTAGCTGTCACTTAAACTGACTGCCACTTGACTCATGTCAAGTCGCACACGCCTGCTAGCTGTCCAATTGACTGGGGGCATCAGGATGGAGAGGGGTTTAAGTAAAAGCATCGACAGGCAGAATGTGGTTTATTGGTGTTGAATAGACACCAGCACCGAGGAAAGAGGAGTGAAGACCACTATTTTCCAGGCAGGCCGGTTAGCTAGCTTCAGAGCTAGCTACAGTGGATCCCAAAAGCCACGGTAAGACGTGCTATAAATCATTCAACATGCGGGGCTGTGAGCGCATCCCACCCCGTTTGCAGGGGAGACACCGGCTAGCATGATTAGCTGCCTGATTTTCAGATCTTGGGGAGTTTGACATTGACGTGGAAGCTTGTTGTTGGCCTGCACCTTGAACATTCTTGAGTTGTTGTCAAGCTGCTGTTGAATACATGTGGATTTCTATAGAAAGCAGCAGCGTGGGTAGCCTAATTGAGCAGCCGAGTGCAAAAAGCCGTCTAGCTGATGCTTAGCTGATGCTGATGGCAAGCACATATATGGATAAATGCTTATGTGCCTGACCAGTCAAACACAGTAGACATGTTTTGCACAATAGGTCTGTGCTTCTCTGATGTTATAAAATGCATGTATGTTAAAGAGAGAATCATTGGTGAAACCATGTAATTGTGGCAGACGTTGTGTGGCGTTAACGAGACATGGATGGTTTAGTTAAAATGATTACAAGCTTCCTTTTGCCTTAGTTACAGTCGTCAGAGAAGTTCCCATTTTTAAAGGGAACCTAATGCTTCCCGTTTGTCAGAATCAAAATGGCCAAGTGAGTCTTGGTATTTTCATGTTCAAGGGTTTGGGAAAAACTTGAGCTTGATTGGTGACTGTGAACTTACAAAATTGCAAAAGCTGCCATTGCCCATTTATCAAGGTGTTAACCCTTGATAAAATCTTAATGACTCATGATGACCTAACTTGTTCCAGGCTGCTAACTTTGACACCAGGGAGAAGTTGTTATCTGCACTGCAGCTACACAAAAACATTCACCATTGTACTGTGCATGTGAGTGTATCATCAGTTGGCTTTTCCAATCTTTTCCTTTGGTAAAGATATAACGGCTATATTTATTCAGCATTTCCAAAAAATATCTTTTCCATAACCACACTTGGGGGTTGGGGTGGGGATTGGTTCACATATAAGAATGCGTTGATTTTGACCTTCAGAAAACATCTGATGGTTCTTGCTAGAATTCAGAGACAGACATCACGTTTCATCTTTGTTATTTCAAGGTTTATAGTCTAATATCAGCTCTCTCAGTAGGACATACTTTTAGTGTGGGGTAGTGTTTGCCCACATATTTAAACGTGGTCTTCCTCACCCATTTAGCCATATCATTGTGTTTGCTCATGATAGCTCTCCAAAGCATAGTGGTTACATGGTGTTCTACTTAAAACTGGTAAATCTTGTCATGTTGTTCCCACACAGGAAGCAAAGCATGGGGCTGCTAAACTGGTTGGCAGTTTTTATGTGGAATTTGGCCTGATGTTGTCTGGTGGTTTTCAACATTTCGAAAGCTGTATGGAAAGTTAGACAGGGCCAAGTTAATGCTACAAAATGTAGTCCTCAATTTGCTTGTTGGTCACAGTTCATTAAGAAGAAAGAAAGAAACGGCTTAGGGTGGAAAAGAGATCCTGTCAATATATTGCAGTTGGTCTTTTGAAGTTCTTGGCTGTTGGTATCGGCCTCAGAAATCCAGTCTCACTGATGCTCTGCAATGCACTACACAGTCAGTTTGATGCCTGCTTCTCCTTATAATCATATGAACTTTAATTCATGTATTTCTATAAGGCCTATCAGAATACTGTGCAAGTGTGTACAAATGCAAATCAAACCAAGTGTGAGTCACTATCTTAACATTTTGATAGGAAAAGAAAAGCAATCCAGCCCACCTGGTTGTTCAACCTACCCGTCTGTGTTTTGTTCTTCAGTTTTAACAGAAGCACACCTTTTATCTTGTCGCAGCTGCTGTGTTTTTTTGTGCGCGGGCTGCTGAAGGACCAATGACAACATCATTGTATGAGAGCAGTCTTTTGTTCAGCATTGAGAAACAAAATAATATGAAATAGTCTAGATTTTTTTTTTAAATCATAGTTTCATGTGTCAGGGAGATTAAAGAAGCCATTAAAGAAAGAATAACTCGAGGAAAAAGATGTTGCATCTACCATTTTAAGATCATTTTGGATCTTTAAAATGGATTATGTGCTTCAAAAATGATGTTTGTTTCCCTGTACTGAAGCTAAAGCCATATATTCTGTGTTTGGTGAAAATATAGCAATTAAAAAAACGTATATCTTATTGCAGCATTAAATAGAAAGCTGCTTTCAGCTTCTCCCTTATTCACAAGGCGGCCGCCACAGTGGCTACCGCCACTTGTTTGATTTCGCTCTCTTCCTGGGATTGAACCAGAGATCTTTTGCTTGTTAGGCAGATGTATAAAACACTTCAGCCATGTTCACCATAAATATAGAGACAGACAAAGATTCAGTAGCCTGTAGAGCCACCTTTGGCAGCAATAACTTGAAGTAATGGTTTTATGTATGACTTTATCAGTCTCTCACATGATTGTGGGGAAATTCTTGCCCACACATTGCTGCTGTGCTTGGGATCACTGTCTTGTTGCATGACTTAATGTCAGCCAAGCTTTAGCGGTCAGACAGATGGTCTCACATTTGACTCTAGAATACTTTGGTATACAGAGGAGTGCATGGTTGACTCATTGACTGCAATGTGCCCAGATCCTGTGCAAAACAAGCCCATATCATCACACCTCCTGAACCGCGCTTTAGCGTCGATATGAGGTGTTAGTGCTGATATGCCGCCTGGTTTTCTCCTCACGTCGCAAAACATCTCCACTTTGGTCCCGTCTGTCTAAAGCACATTGCTCCAGAAGTCTTGTGGTTTGTTCACATGCTGCTTTGAAAACCTAAGCTATGAGCTTCTTTTTAGAGAGAGGAAGCTTTCTCCTGCCAACTCTTCCAAACAAGCCAATGTGCTGTCATGAACTTTAACATTTAAAATGCTAACTGGGGCCTGTAGAGTTCTTGTTTTTGTTCTTCTGAGCATTTAATGGTCTGATCTTGAATTTGTTGGGACATTCCCTGCTGGGAAGATTGTGGCATTGTGTTAACACACATCTGAATGCTCCAGACCAGCAAACTGTCAAAACTTCTGCTTTTTTTAGAGTGCATTTAATCGGTGGCTGCTGATTACACCATGGAGTCCTATGAGCTCTTTTCACATATATGCACATTGATGAGCCACAAAATTAAAACCATAAAAGTCACTTTTGTGCCACCAAGAAATAAAAGATCCCACCTGTCATGACATGATCAAAGGGGCCTCTTTGGTGTGGCAGCAGATCCTTTGAGTCCTGGTGGTTACAGGATGGGGCCTTCACGTGAATATGTTATAGGATCAGCATTGGTTAATCAGTATATGAGGGTTTCTATTCTACTTTATAAGTATAAACCAAAGTGGGTTGCTCCTAAGAAGCAGAACAGCAAATAATGGATGGATCTGAAGAGCAGTGTGTTGGTCACATTGGTGGGAAAGTTGGCGCATCCTCATGTGAAGTGAAAAATATCTTTCAGTTGATGTTTGTCTTTTTTGTTTGTTTGTTTGTTTTTATTTGTGTGTCCACTACAGAGGACATTAACAAATAGGCCGGGTCTCAGGAGGCTATGATTGCATGATGATGCATTGCAATTAAATATTGCTGTTCTCGCTGGCCTGCAACTGAAAAACTAGTATTTTACAATGTATAATTTAATGCTAGTTAACTGTTGGATCTAAGATGTTACACAGCCACCCATTAGTAGCCAGGACTGCAGCTCTGGCAGACGGCTTGACTCCTCTCTGTGTGATGGGAAGTTGTGAACAAGAAGTGTGGATGGCAGCCCTGCCTAGCCGGTGCAGTTCTGCAGTATTGTGATCGCGAGAAAAAGGATGTATGTAGGTTGTGTCACAGTAAACTGGTATCTAAGAGCTCTGCTGTAGCAATGCAAAAGCACATTCTGTTCACGTGTGTGGACGTTACCCCACGAGGAGAGAACGCTAACACTACTTATGTTAGCCACACGCAGCAGTCTGTGTGTGCAGTGTTCTGCTCAGTGCAGCGTGCCACACATTTTAGAAACATTAAAAAGATGTTCCAGGTCTTCAAGAAATTGATCAGTATTGTTGCCAGGACCATCCTTTGATATAGTGCTGCAATTCTGCAAGCTTCGTACGTACATTACAAGACAGTCTTCTGCAATACATGAAAATATCTGTGTAGGAGAAGAAGAAAAAGCATTAATAGGGTTTAAATGATTAGATGATATGTAAGAGAAACTCTGTATTTCCTTAAAAAGAAAGAAAAGAAAAGAAATAACATGGGTGTAAGCCCAGTTTGTGCTTTGTACTGCTTTCCCCTTTCATCTTTGGTTGAGAACAATATATTTTTTAAATGGCATGAGTGACATCAGTGTCAACAATTTCCACCACAGAGATCTAAGTGTGTCGACTTCATGTGACAGACTAGACCGTGTTTCCGAGGCAACTCGTGCTTTCAGCACAAATGTTGGTATCCTTTCCAAATAACAGATGCTCACCCAGTGTGTCTCTTCCACGCTCACCAGGCGCTGGCCATGCCGTCGAGTGTGCGGGCCGGGAGCCTGAAGGACCCGGAGGTGGCTGAGCTCTTCTCGAGGGAGGATCCCGAGAAGTTCTTCACGGACCTGAGGGAGATCGGCCACGGGAGCTTCGGAGCAGTGTACTTTGTAAGTTAGTTTTCTTAGGGTTTGGCTCTTTAATAGAAATGTGATAGAGTGCACACAAGAGCCCTTAAGTGTGCTTTCCCCTGAGTGCAGGCTTAAATGTGAAGGCCTGTTACTTAATATGATTTCAGATACTTGTGTTCATTTATCGGTTTGAATTGTGTGTTTGATCTTTGTCAGCTCTGCAACAGAGTTGTAGGTGTGTAGTTATGTTCGTTTGAATTCAGTAGTAGAAAAATGTTCAGGTATGTGTTTTTAACATGCAGCTTACCTGAAGGCATATAAACATGGGGACAGGCTACGGACAAATTACGCTGACTGAGTACGCTGAAAATCGGTTTTTGAATTCTGGAGTTTGGATGATATTTTAGTTTTCAGTCACACACTGACTCAGTCATCTGGCAAACTTTAAAAAGTGGTCTGCTTGTTATAAATTTAAGACTGCAGTCTCTGAGTAGTTAGCATGGTGTTCATAATGTTGTATACAGCTGTTCTTCACTGAATTTATATAATGTAAGCATGAGAATGCAGGTGAAATGAAAATCATTACCTTTGTATATATATTATTGTCTTATTAATGTCTAATTATTTCTCTGGCTTTGTTTTTCTTCTTATGTAAGTTGATCAGTGTTTTGGCGCCATAGACAACAGTGTAGGCTCAGTTCTTCCTGCATATAAACCATTTCAGCGCCCACCCGAGAGGTTATTACTTCCCTCATAGGAAGTTACTATAAATAAAAGATCTTACTAAGTAAGGTAACATGACTCATTACCTAAACTACATGCAGACCAGTCGTGCTTATGTGCATAGGCGCATTTTAAACAACAAAAACCTTGACAGACAAAATTTTCATAGCGTAATTAAAAAAAATTTCCATACTTTGATTTTTGCATTGTTTTTTGGGGAGATTTCACTTGGTTCAAATGTAATTACTGCTATAAATCTTGCTGAAGTCGGAGTGATTGATGCTAAGAAAAGCTAAGCGCAGCAAAGAAGAATAGCTGACAGATGGTGGTACTTCTATTAAGAGCACAAGCTGGATAAACCTGTCGACTGAAGATGAAAGAAGAAGGAAAAAGTAAAAACACAGTGCAAGTCGGGGAAGGAGAACAACTTTTCAGAGCAGGATAAAAGTCCCTGTTTAATGAAGGGTGAAAAGCAGCCAGTCATGGATGAAGGGATGATAGGAGGGTAGAGGAGAAGAGGGAAGGAAGCTCTGCAGAAATGCTCGTTTTATGTAATGGCCATTTCTTTGTTGTATTTAATGTGAGGAGCATTGATGGATGTGTCTCAAGTGCTTTGTGGAATAAATGCTGCACTGATGCTCTCAGCCAGGTTTAAGTGTTTGAGTTTTGCTTGCAATTAACTTTGTGTGGAAGGAAAAGAAAACAAGGCGAGGGCGTCTGTGCTATTTAAAGAAATGGTGACAAAGATGCTTCAAGCAGCATCCAAAGCTTCAAAAACTTTACTGCATGTTGTCCTTAAATTTTCCCTACTAGGCCCACGACATCCGCACAAATGAGGTGGTGGCCATCAAGAAGATGTCCTATAGTGGCAAACAGTCCAATGAGGTAAGACCTGGCGACTCTCTAATGGCTGATCTGCTGCAGATGTAATATCTTATGGATGGAGTGATGAAGGCTCTGCTCGTATCCTAGAAATGGCAGGATATCATCAAGGAAGTGAAGTTCCTCCAGAAACTGCGCCACCCCAACACTGTGGAGTACCGTGGCTGCTACCTGAGAGAGCACACAGCCTGGGTGAGTGTGTGCAAAAGCTGTGCACTCATCAGTGTTGTGTTAATCAAATGAATGATTTTAAAAGTGACTTGCTTAGGAGGTCGTTAAAGATGTTAAAACACATTTCTTTTTTTATGCACATATTTGTGCCACCAACGGCCTGTAAAAATACACCATTTATTTATTTATTTATTTCTCTCTCTCTTTCTCTCTCTCTCTTCTCTCTCTCTCTGTCTCTCTCTCTTCTCTCTCTCCTCTCTCTCTCTGTCTCTCTCTCTTCCTCTCTCTCTCTCTCTCGCTCTCTCTCTCTCTCTCTCTCTCTCTCTCTCTCTCTCTCTCTCTCTCTCTCTCTCTCTCTCTCTCTCTCTCTCTCTCTCTCTCGTTTCAGTGTGAATAAAAACCTGAAACGTTGACCATTTGTTCTAATATTGAAACCGGTTTCTGGTACTTCCTCCTTTTTTCTGTGCAGCTTGAGGCAAGTTGCAGTTGCCACAGAGTCTCTTTGTTTCACTGTGACTGCAGGAATTAAATATAGTCTCTGGTTTCTGCAGCCAAAATCCAGTTTTTCGTTCCAGATATCCTCAAAAGGCTCTCAGTCCCTGGAGAAAGTTGATGTGGCAAAAAACAAAAAAGCTCTAAAAATGACATCATTGTAATTAACTGGTGTGTTTTTTAACAAAACATATTAGTGCATTTCAGAAAATTAGAATGAAGTGAAAGTTTTGTTTGTTTTTTTACATATTCATCCAAAAATTAAAGTATTAAAAGCCTTTTGTGTGAGTATGCCTTGTAGTGCATGGAAATGAGCAGCCCTTGTAATAAAACTACAATATTTTAGTATATTAGTGTTTGAACAGTGGCATTGAGTGCGTCTCTCTATATAGTTGAGTACATGTAACCACAGTTATAGAGACGACTGGACTGTTCTCCAGATGATCTCTGATACACTCCACAAGGAGGGGAAGCCACAGGATGTTGTTGCTGAAAGTCTGGCTGTTCGCAGAGTGCTCGATCACAGCATATTAATGGCATTTTGCACAAACAACAGTGATGGCTGCAGCCTCAATGGTATTGTCAAGAAAATCAATTCAAGAACTTGGGCGACTTTACAAAGAGTGGACTGAGGCTGGTGTCAGTACGTCGCCAGGAAAGCAGCTACAACTTTAGCATTCCTAATATCGAGTCACTCCTGAACCGGAGACGACATCAAAAAGGACTGGACAGCTGCTCAGTGCTTCTCTTTCCACATAAAAGTAAAATTTAAGGTCCTAAAGACTAGAGGAAGAGTAGAGAGGCACAAAATCCAAGATGCTTGAAGTCCAGTGTGAAGTTTCTGCAGTGCCATGTCATCTCCTCATGTTGGTGTCAGTTGATCCACTGTGTTATCAAGTCTACAGTCAACAAAGTCACCCACCTGGAGACTTGGAGCACTTTGTGCTTTAATTTGCTGACAAACTTTATGGAGAGAGATGGTGATTTTCTTTTCCAGCAGGATTTAGCCCCTGCTCGCAGTACAAAAACTACTAGCAAATGGTTTGCTGGCCGCAGTATTGCTGTGCCTCATTGACCAGCCAGCTCATCTGACCTGAACCCCAGAGTGTCTGTGTTGTTATTGTCAAAATGAAGATGAGAAACACAGGACCCAAAAATACAGACAGGATGAAAGCAGCTATCAGAGCAGCCTGGGCTTCCTGTACACCATGCTGCATTAATGCAGTGATTCATGGTAACGGAGCTCCAACCACGTATAAAAATATTCTGTATGTCTGATTTTCACAAGGTATAAGTCACGATCATCAAAATTAAAACAAAAAAGGCTTAAAATGTTTCCCTTTGAAGGTGTGCTGTCGTCTATAGACACCTAAATAATGTTACATTATGTGGGATGGTTAGCTTTTACATCTCATGCATACTTTGGCTCTCAGAGCTCCATTGTGAGGTGGACATGAGAACACTTTCTCGGACTCCACCTTAGTTTGACAGCAGTGTTAAAACTTTGATAAATGGGTCGAAGTCTCTGGTACAAAAAAAGCTCTTCCCGCCTAGGTCAAGTGTGACAAAGTTTTTAACACCAAGTGTACTCTTGGTTTAACACTCCACCCTGTCTCTCTTCTAGCTGGTGATGGAGTACTGCTTGGGTTCAGCTTCTGACCTTTTAGAAGGTAAGTAAGACAAATTAGTAATGACAAAACCCGTTTGAGTTTACGTTCACATAAACTGCCTGATATTCCCAAATCTCTCTCTTCACTCAGTCCACAAGAAACCGCTGCAGGAAGTGGAGATAGCTGCCATAACCCATGGTGCATTGCAGGGATTGGTGTATCTTCACTCTCACAACATGATTCACAGGTAACCCCTATTCATTTCTCACTTATCTGGATCTATTCTGCTCTCCTCCCCCACACTTCTGACAAGAGACTAAACAAATAGAGGGGAGAAAGCACAAACTGTGCTGCCTGAGATAAGCTTATGCAATGGTGCTTGTGCTTACACACTGTGCATCATGCTGCTCCCCAGCCTCCAACAATGCATTTTCTCTCAAACTGTTTTGTCTCCGTCGTGTTTTTCCTGACCCGTCATTTTCTCCTGTCTGATCGTTTCTCTCTCAGGGATGTGAAGGCCGGAAACATCTTGTTGACAGAGCCAGGGCAGGTCAAACTGGGAGACTTTGGCTCGGCCTCTATTGTCGCTCCAGCCAACTCCTTCGTGGGAACACCTTACTGGTAAAACATCAAACCAGTGTCTCACTTGCCTACTCATTGTGGATTCTCAAAGAAGCCTCAAAAACTAACCAAAATCGTGCGTATCAAATATGATACACTAGGCGTTAAGGGGTTAAAACATACCTGTGATGTTTTGCCGTATTTTATCTTTCCTTTCTGTTCTGTTACAATCATAGAAGCTCATGTTAAAGTTCAAATACTGAGGTCAGTGTATGTATAAGTAATCTCAGGCTCTGAGCTCTCCATTTCAGTTTTTTTTTTTTCTAGTCCTAGCTTTGTGTGATGTCAAAGAAAGAGGATATCCCTAAGACGATGATGTCATGTCTGTGCAGGCGAAATGAGCTTTTCAGACTGTTAGCATGGCTGTTATGTGGCGTCTATTTTGTCCACTGAGTGTAAAGACGAGTGAGAAGCAGCAGCACTCTTAAATGAGCTTGTTTGCACATTGTAGAGGTTTCGTACATGTAAATATAGTCGAAATCTTTAAATGTTGTCATTAACTTGCGTGTGTTGATTTTTAGTTGTGCAGTTGTAAAATCAGATATATTTCCTCCGATGTTGACAATTTAAATATTCATTAATATCTAGTGTACTGCTGGTGTCTAGATAAAGTTTAGTCTCTAATCATGCGGGTAACGTGCTTTAATTTGCATTGAACCTAAGATAGCTGACTAAACGCTGCTCACATTTGTGAAGCAAGGTGTGGCCACCCAAATGTCACATTCAAATTCATTCAAAGCAGGCAGAGTACAGTTCACACTGGGAAAAACTTCGATCTGTAGAATGAGCATGTGTTTAATTTTAAGTTGTTAATTAAAAAAAGGTTATTCTGCCACCGAATTTTTCCTTTCCAATCTTTTCAAGTGTATTTGAGGAGGTTAAATCACCAAGTGGTTTACTCCCACCTCTCACCGTTCAGCAGCCAGAATTATTTGTTGTTACTCTACATGAGCATAAAGCTAACGCTGCCTGTTTAGGTGGGGCAGATGCTGGAAACAACAGTGAGCCACCAGGTGCCATTGTGTGCTGGATCAAAGGAAGAGGGCTGGAAATGGCTGAATTACTGCTGATGTGTTGTTGTTGTTTCCTCCACCCAGGATGGCCCCTGAGGTGATCTTAGCCATGGATGAGGGTCAGTACGACGGGAAGGTGGATGTGTGGTCACTTGGCATCACCTGCATAGAGCTGGGTAAGAGATGGCCGTACAGTGCACCACAAGTGTCTCTCTTTGTGTTCACAAAGCTGAAAGTGTTCTTTGTCTGCCTCTCCTTCTCTGTCACGCTATGTCGTGCTTTGTGATTCTGCAGCGGAAAGGAAGCCTCCTCTGTTCAACATGAATGCTATGAGTGCCTTATACCACATCGCCCAGAATGAGAGCCCTGTGTTGCAGTCTAATCACTGGTGAGAGACGAAGCTTTGCAACCGACCTGTGTCTTTCTGTAATTTATTTCACAATTGGTTTTGTGTGTGTGTACGTGTGTGTGTGTGTGTACGTGTGTGTGTGTGTGTACGTGTGTGTGTGTACACATATACACATAAAAATGACTTGCTATTAAGGCTTTTTGAACATGGGGATGAACTCACACTTTGAGTTTGCTGCCATGCTTATAGATCAGTGTTTAAATTGTTACATTATTTGAATCATCTCAGGTAACTGTGGACAAACCCTTCAGTATTTCTCATGGGACACTTACTGCTGTTTTTTAGCCAGTTTGTCTCCACATCAGGACATTTTTAATGCTTTCCGAGTTTTAATTGAGCTAACAAATTTCTCAAGCCGCTTTAACGGACTATAACATAATTAAGATTATGATGTGTGTAATAATGCAGTATGCATTGCTTAAATTATATTTATAATCATGACGTTTTGGAAATTTTCAGGTCGGATTATTTCCGCAATTTCGTGGACTCCTGTTTGCAGAAGATCGCCCAGGACAGACCTACCTCTGATGTGCTGCTCAAGGTACAAACAGCCGTGTGATTAATCTTTAACTGAGAGAATAGAATGAAATATATTTTCTTCTATTTCTAGCAGTTTCTTTTCAGCTTGTTGTTTTTGGACAAATAATGAAATTTGTGCTTTAAATTCAAAACAGATTTTTAGGCTTGAAGGAAAACACTGAGTGAAGGTTCAGTGTGCAAGCAAATAATCACCAAGAAGGTTTTTTTCTGTTGTTGTATTTTTTTTTTCTTTTTTGTTTTGTTTTTTAAATGAAAAACAATGATTTTATTTTACTTGGATGTATAATTTTGTGTCAACAGTGATGGGCATGTCTATGTATTTTTAACTGTCAGACTGAGGTATTTCATCCTGTCACTGTCCATCTCACCCCTTCTTTCAACCCTCCATCCACCCAGCACCATTTCCTATGCAGAGAGCGTCCCATGACAGTTGTGATGGACCTGATTGCACGGACCAAGGATGCTGTTCGTGAGCTGGACAACCTTCAGTACCGGAAGATGAAGAAAATCCTCTTTCATGAGGCGCACAATGGTCCCGCACCTGAAGGAGGCGATGAGGAAGAGGTAAGAAAGGGTGATGACGTATCAACCCTGTAATGCTTTTATCCTATTTTATTTTATTTAAACCAGCCTCTAATATTGATAAGTGGACAGTTTTCTTTTCTTATTAGCGAAACCACAGAGAGAGTTTGGGCCCAGAAATGGCTAATGACATCAGACAGGCACATAACATGAGAACAGCTGCTTCATATGTGAAAGGGGATTAAGAAAGCTGAAACATGAAAGTACAATTAACAAATACCAAGCAGCACTCTTTGGGGTCATCTCTTCATTTAAGCTCGCTTTAAATATTTGAGTTCGTCTCCTGATTTTTTTTGTTTTTGTAAAATTAAGAAAGAAAGCGCTTCTGTCAAGAGACATGTGACGATGTTTTGTTTTGGATTTGCTTCATATAAACTGCTGCTGTTTATATTGCATTGCAATTGTAAATAAAGCCAGAGTCCAACGGTAATTATTTAATCCACAAATGAGAAAATGGGGGAAATGGTGATGATATTTTGCAGTTTTATTTATTTATTTATTTTAAGCAGAATCTCAGGATTGGCCCAGCATAACGCAGTAATGTTGACAGAGCAAATAAGAGTCTTGAAACATGAACAATTGTACTCATGCACACAAAGCGCATGAATGCGTCTGCTTCTACTGAAAACCTGCTTTAAAGGCCTATTCTTGTCTGCAGTTGAGGTAAATACAGGCACTGGTTACTATAAGAATAAAGACGTAAGGTAAATAAGACCCTTTTGTCCTCATACAAAGACTTTTTTATCTATTTAATTCTTTGATGGCCGTTTAAACAAAAGTAAATGAAAGAATAGCGACTGTGGTTCAATCTATCAGACCTGCATTTGTTTGGGATGTTTAAATATGTTTGCTCAGTATCATTTTTTTTCTTTAATACAGTCCCACTGAGCAAATGACCCTCAATCACAGACTCCATTTGTTTTTTTGTTTTTGTTTTTTGAGCTTTGTCATTATTTTAGCAAAAACTTGCTTTATTTTTCCCCTCCAGGATGTGGAGCAGTACATGCTGCGCACCGGCACAGTCAACAGCATGGAGAGCTCCCACTCTCTGCCATCCATGTCCATCAGCGCCAGCTCCCAGAGTAGCTCGGTCAACAGTCTGGCAGACGGCTCCGATGACAGTGGGGAGATGGCCATGATGCAGGAGGGAGAGCACACCGTCACCTCCAATAGCTCCGTCCTGCACAAGCCGCTGGTCAGTCCACGCGTTAACACATCTGTGGGTGGATGTGTTGTTTAACAGTCTAACCCCTCAATCACTCACCTGGATAAGCTGGTGACCCATATGCTGAAGGGTACTTGGGGCTTGTTTGGGGGCCCCCCAAACTCAGGCTTGCAGTGTTAAGTGTGAGTCTGGTGTGTATCTGCTGAGAGTGTGTAACTTTCGGGCTAAAAGCATCGAGTGATACTTATAGTTGGGCTATTTTACCTTTTTAGTGTAGTTTAGATGAGCCAAAGGAGAAGCTGTTCTGTTGTTTCCCCCTGACCAGTTTTATAAGCGCAATCTGGTGCCACCTACAGGAAAAGGAAGGCAAAAGCAGAACCAGATGCACAGCAGATTGGCAATGTGACACCTACAAAACAAATGCCTGGTAGCAGACTTGCTAAGCGCGCAGCCTCCTGGGAGTTTTTGCATTGGCAATAATTAGTTTCATTTATTTGAAGCGGTAGGATGACATTGAATTGAGATAAAACTTTGCATTTGTAGCCACCTTTAATTGCTCTAATTTTCTCCACCTTGTAGAGCCATGACAACATCTATGACGATCCCTATCAGCCAGAGGTTGATTCTCAGCGAGAAGCTGCATCTGCTGGTGGTGGAGGAGGAGGGGGGGGAGGGGGCAGACGTCGACGAGGCCGAGACCATTTTGCCACCATCAGGACCGCTTCACTGGTCACCCGTCAGATCCAGGAACACGAGCAGGGCTCTGCACTGAGAGAGCAGATGTCCGGGTGAGGTCACAGTCGTGAGTTGTTGATGGTGTTACGGGACAATCAAAACGAGTGTATTTGCACATGTTTTTGAACTTTATACAAATAAAAGAAAACAAAGGGCTTCAAATGCTTAGTTAAGTAATGCTTGCTGATTATTAGCCATTAGGTAACCGTGTTTCTCCTCACAGGTATAAGCGAATGCGGCGTCAGCACCAGAAGCAGCTGATGGGCCTGGAGAACAAGCTGAAGGCCGAGATGGACGAACATCAGCTGAGATTGGACAAAGAGCTGGAGAATTTGAGGAACAGCTTCTCAGTGGAAGGAGAAAAACTCACCAAGAAGCACCAGGGTATCCTGGAGAAAGAGGTGAGCGAGGATCACAGAGAAATATAATAAATTCAAATATATGTGATGAATGTCAAATGTGTGGTTCTGATACTCACTATGTTGTTAGTCTTGCTAATATTAGTCAATACTTTCACATTGCTCAGTGTACACATGCCTGCTTCATATGAAGTTGATGATCTTTCCAAAGTGTAGCAGCCACTGAGAAGTCAGTAAGAGCACTGATAAGACTCAATATCACTAATTGTGAATGTTTTTGGGCTTTTATCCTCCAGGGAAAGGCAGTCGTGTCGGAGGAGAAGAAGTTCCAGCAGCACATTCTGACGCAGCAAAAGAAGGAGCTGACCGGCCTGCTGGATTCCCAGAAACGACAGTATCGCCAGCGCAAAGAGCAGCTCAAAGAGGTGCCTCTGAGTTTTGTCATATTATGTTTCAACAAATATATGAGTGTCTTCTTTTTCATGACTCCACTTCCAATCGGTTCATTTTGACGGGTAAGTATAATGCTGCACAAACGGTGAACCGAGCTAAACGCTGCTGTTATTCCTCAAGGAACTGAACGAGAATCAGTCAACGCCAAAGCGGGAGAAGCAGGAGTGGTTGGTGCATCAGAAGGAGTGCCTGCAGCAGCGGCAGGCTGAGGAAGAGGCGGGTCTGCTGCGGAGGCAGAGGCAGTATTATGAGGTGCAGTGTCGCCAGTACAAGAGGAAGATGCTGCTGTCACGCCACAACCTGGAGCAGGACCTGCTCAGAGAGGTACTGTTCTTAGTCCTTTGAAGCACATTAATATCATTTTTGTTTTGATATTGTTTTATAATATTTATAAATGTTAAGACTTTTGCAATTCATTTTGTCATCTATGTGTAACAGTAATGCACAAGCAAAATATTAATGGCTTGGAAAATTAGGTGCACAGAAAAGTTGTTGCAAAAGTTTTGCATGTAGTGGTCTTTTATTTGGGAACACTAAGGTTTATACCTAATATCTAGAGAAGAATTTATTGTGTGTGTGTGTGTGTGTGTATAGACACATACATATACAAATACACTTTATTAACTGAGCAAGTGTGAGCACATCTAAAAAGTTCTGTCAGTTTGCTGAAGCATTCAGATGTTTAACACAATGCCACGTAGGAAACACAACAACAATCTTAACCCTTTAAAGCCGGTCAGAGCAGCACGCTCCGTTTTGCGCAACTACTTTTAAATCCTGGTAGCACTGCAACCACATAAGCTAGCGCAATAATTTTTTTTGCTTATGAAACCGGAGGAGTTGTACTTACATCTTATGCCACCAGCTTGTCCTAAGTCACAGTTTCCTTCCACATATAGCTTTGCAAAAACTGCATAAAAAGCACTTGCAGCAACAAAAACATAATATTCCAGAAACACGCTTTGCTGATCCGATCAGCTGTTTGTAACACTTCCTACGTCCATCAGCGCGAACTATCGCATGTCCGCCATATCCTGCCCAAAACCGGAAGTGACGTCATTTTCCGGAAATGTAGTTTATTACCATCAGGGCCTCATGAGCCTATACTGGTGTTTTTAAAAGTTATCTTTGACTCTATGACTTTCTGTGTCGTTTCTGGGACGCTTAGGACTCATATTGCACTGCTGGAAATAGTTTATTTTGATGTATATGCTGTTTTTTTGCAAATTTGCACTATAATATTTATTTTTTCGTTTTTCCTGCAGTATATAAAAATTGGTGTATTTCAAAAATAAAACTATGAAGACACTCAAAATAAATTTCCTGTGGTGGGAAACTATTTTGTGCAACTTTTTTGTATTTACAGTTTTGAGGGATAAGACTCTTAAATTTCTCTAACTAGAAATATATGTTTAAAAAAAACAAACGATTTTCAATTTGTTTTTAGTTTATTGCAATTTATGTAATTACTATGCACTTAATGCAGATATATTATTAAAATTTGGGCTATAATGGTTGTATTGATGTATAACAACTTGAAATGCTCCCAAAAATGGCTCCACGGCATGTAAAAATATAATATAAGCTCTGGCGGACTTGGTTCTATGGTAGGTCTTAAAGGGTTAAAGAAGTAAATGTTGCTGCCATCAGTCTGGGAAGGGTTAGAAGGCAATCTCCAAACAACCTGCATCCATCGTTCTACAGTGAGTGAAAAACATTGTTCCCAGGACTGGACGCCCCGATAAATTCATCCCAAAGTCCAACTGCAGTATTTAGAGGGAGGGCAAAAAACCATCTCAGACTCTTCAGGTCTCAATTAGTATCAAGTATTAAGTTCATGACAGTACAATTAGAAAAAGACAAACATGTATGACTTTTTTGGAAGAGATTTCAGGAGAAAGCCTCTTCTTTCTAAAAAGAACATGGCAGCAAAGCTTTGGCTTGAAAAGCAGCATCAGAATAAACTACAAGACTTCTGGAAAGTGAGACTAAAGTGGACGTGTTTTGCACGGCACTACATTTGGAGAAAAGCCAACAGCACAAACACCTCATACTAGCATATGATTTGGACTCGTTTTTCAGCGACAGGATCTCAGTACCTTGCAGTCACTGAGTCATGAACTCCTGTGTATCTCTAAGTATTCTAGAGTCAGATGAGTCCGTCTGTCTGACAAGCTTGGCTGAAACTGGTTCATGCAACAGGACAATGATCCCACGCGCAGCAGCAAATCTACAACAGTATGGCTGAAAAAGAAAATAATTTTTTTGTTTGTTTTTTTTAATAAATGACCTATAAATTCATACTTTTTAATAATTGTAGCTTGATACAAGATATCCTTTGGTGGCTATTGCAGGTTTCTGTCCTCCCAGTATTACAAATCACCTTCTGCATCTTTTGTTTGTTTGTTTTCTTCTTCTCCTTCTTCAGGATCTGAACAAAAAGCAGACTCTGAAGGACTTGGAGTGTGCCATGCTGCTGCGTCACCACGAATCCACCCAGGAGCTGGAGTTCCGCCAGCTGAGTTTGGTGCAGCGTACGCGGGCCGAGCTGATCCGCACGCAACACCAGACGGAGCTCACCAACCAGATGGAGTATAACAAGAGGCGTGAGCAAGAGCTGCGTCAGAAACACGCCGTGGAGGTCCGCCAACAGCCCAAGAGCCTCAAAGTGAGTGACAGCACCCAGAGCCAGGGGTCTCCCGAGGAGGGAAAGAGCGAGCCGACAGAGGGGCCGAGCGGCAGCTGGGACAGCGAGGGAGGGGGGGAGGAGCTAGAGGAAGAAAAGGAGAGCGAGGTGGCGGCGAAGGAGGTGTATGATGCTGGGGATGAGCTTGATGAAGTAGTAGATGATGAAGATGAAGTTTTTAGCAGAGGGGTAGATGAGGTGGAGGGTGTGCGTGTCGCTGTGGCTGAGGGGAAGGACGAGGTAGACGAGGAGGGAAGTAAATCAGAAGATGTAGTTGAGTGGAAAGTCGGTGAAGAGGAGACAGAAGTCAGGGAAGTAGAAGGAGTGCAGTGGGAGTACGAAGAGGATCATGGTAAATCTGCACGCATAGAGACCGAAGAAGAAGAAGAGGGCAGGGGTGTAGCTGACGGTTGTCCGTCGGAGCTCATCTTGTCCTCGTCCCCAGAAAAGAGGCGGCTGCGTGAGCGAGACATCGATGAGCTGTCAGAGTTTTACTTCCCTGACGCCTCTGAGGAGCTGGAGCCCATACCCGTCTCACCCCCACCCGCACCCCCTGCCCAGACTTCTCTCCCCTCACTCTTCTCTCACGGCATCTGCCTCCTCCTCTCCCTCTCTGTCGCTGCGCAGCCTTCCAACCTCACTTTGCTGCTGCTCTCCATCTTCCTCCTCTCCCTCCGCCGCTCTCCACCCCTGCCCTCGGTGGCATCCGTTCTCCTCTCTGCTGAGCTCGCCTTCTTGGCGCTCTTCTTCTCGTACCTTTTCCTTCGTTCCTGCTGTTCTCTGTCGCTTTCCACCTACCTGACTCTCAGCCTCTGGGCCAATGGCCTCTTCAGTTTAGGACTCTCCATCAGTTTGGGGATTTATTACATCCCCATTATTTTCATCTCAGCCTCCTTCCTCAGCTCTCCCTCCATTTTCCTTTCCCTCTATTTGATCGTGGTCCTGATTGTCAGGCCAGCCCGTGATTTCTTCCAGCTCGCGCCCCGCAAAGTCAACCGCCTCTGCATGCGCGTCCTCTTCCGCCTGCCTCGGCCACTGTTTGCCATGTGCCAGTCGGTGCTGGGCGGTATGGCTGAGCGTAACCTTTATGAGATGTTTCCTAAAGCAGGCCGCAACTGGGGCGTTCGCCAGTCCAAAATCCCAGTTCCACTAAAGAGCCTGGCCTTGGAGTATCAGGCTCAATGCAGGAGCACCTCTCTTGTAGCCAAGGGCCTGCTGTGGGTGAAGCGTTTCGGCAGACGCCCCCTCGGCGTCTTGGCAGATCTAGCAAACTCTGTAGTGCTAAAACTAGCCCGGCAGGTCGTTAAAAAGCTGCCGCTCAGGGTCAGGATAAAACTCCAAACCCTTGGCATCTTGAAAAAGGAAATTCCAAGCAGGTTACCGCGCCTGCTGCCCCGGGAGGTCAGAGAGATGAGACAGAGGGAGAGGAGGAGGAGAGAGAGGGAGAGACAGAGGAGGGAAGAGAGGGAGAGGATGTTTCGTGAGGAGACGAGGTGGGAGTGTGGATTGAGACGAACTTCATCGGGACGGTTTGTCAAGGGGAAAATTCGGCCGTGGAGATAGCAAGAGTGAGACATGTCGGGAACATTTTGGTGTGAGATTGTGTGAATGTGTGTGTGCGAGCGTGCGTGTGTGTGTGTGCACGCCATTGTGCAGCCATTCATTGCGTGTTTGGGCCACATTGTCTCCTTTGTTACTCAAACTGGTCACATTTCTTAAAGATGAGCCGTATTTAACCCACACACTCGTATGCACACAGAGGTTTGTGTGCGCTGGCTCCAGAAGCGTGTGTGTGCGCACGCACATAACAAGCCATATTACTGAATGAGCTGGCTCGAGCAACTTGAACAAGCTGTCGAACCCACAGTTGCTGAATGAAACCCAGTGAAGTTTTAATATTTCATTATTTTTGCTTTTTGTAAAAGTTCCTTTAGAAGTTTCTTTAATTTTTATTATTTTGCTCTTAATTTGTAAGACAGATATTTTTTTTTTTATGGTTATTTTTGAGACCGTTTTTTGTGCAATCTTTTGTTCTTCTTCATAGTTGTCTTACTTCACAGGGTGCGCTGTTTCCTCAGTGCTTCGAACAAATATTAGAGTGTTATGTAGCTCAACGGCTGTAATATCTCTCCCCAAAGCACAAAGTACTGTGAAAATGAAAGATCGTCAATGATTTCACTAACATCAGCCTGAACACTAGCTCTCAGCCGACTGAAAAGTGCAATAAACCGCTGAGTGGAGACGTCTCGGACCATCGTGAGAGCAGAGAGGAATAATTATTAATATTTTGGTCTTAAATGATTAAGTATGGGGCCATTTAGCTGGAACAAAAAACATATTCAGTTGATCTAGAATGCGTTTATACATATTACTGCTATAATTATTATTATTATTATACATGCAGCTAGTGAATACATCATCTAGATTCTAGTTGGATATTATGACTATTATGTTTTATTGCATGTTGTGCAATAATCTTGTTATGATTTACCATGTAAACATTTCGCTCGTAGTAATGGAATAAGAAGTGCCTGCTTTCAAGAGTCTGTTGTGAAGTGATATCCTAAATCTATAGCGGAAACCTAAGGAATCAGGATATGCTTTTGCATAGTGAAAGTATAAGAAACTGTTTAATATTTCAATGCAACTCATTTAATATGAAGCCATATAGACAATCTTTTGAGGTAGAATTATAGTAAAAAGATTGAAACTACTGAATGTGAAAAATGAGGCTGAGCAGGTCGAATGAAGAGAAGGCAGATATCTGATTCTATCAATATTTTGTTTTGCACTGTGTTGAAAGGTATTAAAGAAATACAAATGTCTATGAAAAGATCGTTTCAATTTTAGCTCGAGAAGCTTAAAAAATACACCCATCGCAACTCCACTTCACCCGGCCTACGGGTTCAGCAAACCTAAAGATAATCAGACAAGCTGAAAACCAAAATGTTTGAGCCTTTAAAAAAAAAAAAAAAAAGACAAATGATAAGAAAATGAACTTTCTGATCAGTCAGTTCATCATTTCAGCTCAGCGTCAGTCAGACCAAAAGAAACCCACGGTTAATTCTGCTGTTTGTGTCTCTGCTAAACGCCAAAATCCTTCGAGTTCATGTAAATGAAGCCGGAGCAAATTCGTAAAATGTGTTAGCGCTTAAAAAGGCAGGAATAAAGAGCTTTGTTTGTGTCGCCACATGTGAGCTGTTTTTGTGGAGGGACGGTACTGAGTAGGAAAGCTCAGTCTTAACTGTATTTTCACCCAAAGAAAAGGAAAAAATGTGTTTTGGGTTTTTTGTTGTTGCTTTTTTGCATCTTGCAATTCGAGCTTTAAAAGAAAAGTTTCAATCAATGTTTTATTTGAATGTAACTTGTTCCTTTTGTGTATGTTTACATGTCTGCATTCTGTTTTGTTGTGACACTGAGTGTTTCCACAGAGTTATATCACCTTGAGTTTTTTTTTTAAATATATATATATTTAATTAATGCAGTATTTATAAGACCAGTGCTGCATTGTGTTGGGCAGACATTTCGTCATCCTTTTATTCTCATTTTAGCTGCATGAGTGTTGGCATACTGTACAGCCGTGTGCTCGCAAGCATAGAGAAACATTTTGTCATACACAAAAATAAATTCTTTTGTGTTCAAATCATTGTCTTGTTTGTTTTTGATTTTCTTTTTTTGTTTCCATTATTATCATGTCTCCATTTGCTTACTTTCTTCCTTATCTCACTGCGCAAAGAATCCTTTTTACCTTTTTGTTCATTCCTCCTGTATCATCACACATTCCTGTTTTCGTCTGTCGTCCCCTTTTTGCCCCATTTATAAGCCACCAAAAACATTATTAGCAAGTATAAACATAAAATTGTGATTATGACTTGCAAATATTTATGGGATTAAATGGCGATCGTCTGATTCGACCTGACCCAGATTATGCTCGAGGTCTGGGCCGTTTGTTTAACAGCAGAGTATTGATCAGGTTTTAGTGAAATGAGATCAGTCTTTCTTGGACATGACTCGTTAGTTTGTGCAGTACAATCAGCCAAGAAAACAACTCTTTTGATTTATTATCGCCTGACAAATATACAGAAAGGCTCATTCTTAAGAATAAACATCAGATTAAAGGTGCTAGAAAGTGTTTTTACATATATACATTTATATACAGTGCTTTACAAATGTATCAGGCTGCCTGTCATTAAAACAAAACAACTTTAAGTCCATCAAAACGTGTTTAAAAATTACTGAATTGATGTTGTTATACACAGAAATTTGAGTCGGCACACTGGACGTATCTCAGAGAAGTCTGAAATTAATCAAGCATAACATTCAACCACTAAAACTAATTTAAATAAAAGAAATTTGGCACCTTAATTAAATAATGTGCTTTACTATTAACTCCTGCCCTTTTTGTGAGTAGAATTAAAAACGGATAGCAAAATAATTATACTTTAGCATTTAAAAATATTCATTTTCATTAAAGAGCTCACACATAGGGATGATTAACAGTTACAGGACCACATCAGGTCACCACAAAATGTAAGGTTATGACAGCAAAACCTTTTCCTACCTATTTAGAAAGTGCATTTTACATTATTTAAGTTGCATGCTTTCATGCTTTGCCTTGGATCAGTGTATTACATTTTCCTTGCACTGTAATCTCACACAGCCTTTAACTTTGCCCCAGTAAGTCATCGGCCAACGTGATGCTTTAATCTATTTCTCAGTACACTAAAAATAAACTAGTTTCTTGGACTTTTGAGCAGACTGTGTACTGTGTGTTTCGTCCAGCTGCTGGTTTATGTGAGCACCTGAAAAAGTTCACAGCGATTGTGTAAAATCACCAAAGCAGAGTTTAAACTTTGCTGCTCCCTCTGACCCTTCTGATTTCAAGCACTTTCTTCAGAGGGAAATAATATTGACATAAGCAACAAGAAAAGGTAAATTTATTTAAATAAAAGAAGCCAAGTCATCTCATTAAGACCATCGCAGAGCTTTGATTACACTGGAATTAAGTAGGACTTCCTTATATGTTTATTTAAATGTTATAAATCCAACCTCTTAAATATAAATGTTAATCTAAGATGCAGACATTCATCATAAGAATGTGATTTTTAGACGCCTTAGAATTTAGATCATGTACGTTTTAACCATCCAAGTCTTCATAAACGGTAAATCTCCAACATGTGTTTTCATGACAAAGGACATTTCCTTATGTGGCCGTGATGGTGTCATCCAACAGTTCAGCAGGTGTTTACACTTTAAATATGTAAAATGTTTGACACGTCTGTCACATCTGTCAGCGTGATCATTTCTACAATCAATAGGAGCACTTTAGCCGAGCTGCTTCCATCTTTCTTCTGTCTCCTTCAGTCCAAAGAGCTTCAGATCAAGCGTCAGTTCCAGGACACCTGCAAGATCCAAACCCGCCAGTACAAGGCCCTGCGCAACCACCTGCTGGAGAACACGCCCAAATCGGACCACAAGGCCGTGCTGAAGCGGCTGAAGGATGAGCAGACTCGTAAGCTGGCCATCCTGGCCGAGCAGTATGACCACTCCATCAATGACATGCTGTCCACACAAGCTGTGAGTAAGGCAAGGAGACGTCGTTCACTTCACACTCGCACCACACCACCAGCACCACTGCTGTGCCTGGCTTGGGGGATCTTCCTGCCTGCCTGTCTACCTGCCCGCCAACCAACCACCTCCTGGTCCCTCAGTGTTAATTAAATTTTGTAGCTTGTGATCTGTCCTGCTACCTGCCCCTGCAGTTAAACAGGTCCTTCCTCAAAAAAACATCCATTCAAAGTAGGAATATTGAAGAGAGGAAAAAGTGATGACAGCTTTGTGAGAGGTTCAGAAGATAAAAGTTAGAGATTCTGCTATAGCCATAAATTCAGGGCTCTTATTCAGCCACATAAGAGTGCTATAAACTCAGTTTATCTTTATCATTTTATATAAATGTATCACTTTTCCTAAACGGAGTGTAGTAATTGACTAAACTCTGAATAAATTTTAAGCCATATTGTGTAATTAGAGCAATAACTTCTAACTGGCACTTAGGTAAAAATCAGCTGTGCCAGGTCGTGTTTAATTTTTAATTGAGGCTGTTTGGTCAATGATGAATGTGTAATCAGCGGACCATAAAGTCAAGATGTTGCTGTTGTTGGACCACAGATGAACTCTCAGGCTGTTCCTTTATCATCACAGCAAATTATGAACCATGCACCAGTAAAATCATAACGCAGTTAAACCACTAAACTTTCAGTCTGTGAATCAGTTCATCTAAAGTGTTTGAATAGTTTAGCCTACCCTGGGGAAATAAGAAAACCTGGGAGGCCCAACAAACAAGTGATGCCCTGGGACTCCTCAGCAGATCAGTCCGGCCATGGCCCAACAAGGTCTTTTTCCCACATGCAACACTGCAAAGATCCCACCTCTGCTGTGCTTTGTTTTCCACTTCACAGCTGCAGTGACTCCAGTTTAAGGAAAAAGAAGATAATTAAGTGAGGCTTAAATGCCCCATGAACCACAGCAGAACCTAACACAAAGTTTAAATGTAATTTAGACTGATTTAAACTGCTGAAGCCTGCAACCTGTTCTCTTGTACATATTAAGCAAGAAATGAGCTGATTGATAATAGACAGGTTCTATTTTTCACTGTGAAAGGTGCCCTCATTTTCTAAGCCTGTGCCTCCTTAATCACTTTCAGACCATCCTGTAAAAGCTTCTCTCAGTCAGTCGCCGGCCTCTTAGTATCGGAGTCATTCACATGTAAATCCTAAACTCCTAAATGAATGAAACAAAGTAAGAAGACGATGGAACGTAACAAAATGTCTCTTGGATAACATGATCCTCTGCGCTGCTTTAATTACCTCGATACGGAAGAGCGCCACGTCGGTCCGCTAAGCCAAATCCCCGCCGCCCTTGTTTGTTCTACTCATGCTGCGACTGCAGCTAAAGTCTGTTTGGGACGGTTTCCCAAACACTGATTAAACTTATAATCCAGAGGTCAGGAAAATATATATTTATCTGTCTGTCATCTGAAACATGAGCCAAACTATAAAACAGACATGACACACAGAGGTCGAAGCACTTCAACACTTTGAAGAAAATATTCTTTTATTGATTTATTTTGGAATATGTTGAATATGCACACACGCTTTTATTAACTTCCCAATCCTTTCCCCTTTTCTTCCCTTTGCTCTTCTAACCTTATGAACACATGCAAAGTGATTCCACCTTCAGATCTCTCTTGGTTTGTTTTTTCCACTTAAACACTCCTTTTTCTCTTCCTCTTAGCTTCGACTGGATGAGACGCAGGAAGCGGAGTACAAGGTGTTGCGGATGCAGCTGCAGCAGGAGCTGGAGTTGCTTAACGCCTACCAGAGCAAGATCAAGATCCACACGGACACGCAGCACGAGAGAGAAGTCAAGGATCTGGAGCAGAGGGTGTCCATCCGCCGGGCCCTGCTGGAACAGAGGGTTAGAGCCTTTTGTCACTCGTGTTCAAAGTAAAGCTTCTTAGAATAAAGTGCAAGGACCTCAAACAAGCAAACAGAGAAGATCCCAGACAGGTGTAGCTCATCTTTTCACTAGCACATTGAATGATAAATAACAGTCGCTGACGACTCCAAGAGGGCAAGATGTTTTTGGTGCCCGTCATCCAAAGTTCTCCTACAGGCCACATATGGCCTCGACTTGTGCCCCTCCCTGATGCGTAGTCTTGTTGTCTCGGTTTAGCCACCTTGCACAGGCCAAAATTCAGGCATGTCAGGACTTTTGAGTCACATCTGAGCCAAACGTAGCAAATAAGTGCCAAAAATAGTCCAGATTAGGCTCAGATCTGTCTGCTGTCTGGGCACCTTTAACACAGTGTCCCCTTGCAAGCTGTTTTTGGAGCTTTATTTAATGACATACACCTCTGTTTGTTCTTCTATGGAAAGTGGAAAGAGGGTGTTGTTTGTTTTTTTTAGCTGGAAATAATGGAGGATTGTGTAGCTATTAGTTAACAGTTACAATCTAACGCCTACAGTTCCTCGTCACTTTTATTGATATCTCACAATGACATCTGGGCAGCTCTGTCTACGAAGGATGATGATAAAAAGCTCTCCATGTCCTCAGACTGACTGAAGAATCATAGACTGTACATAAAAGATGGATGTAGTCGTCCAAAACAGGAATCCAGTGAAGATGTGTCTTAACCCTGCAGTCGTTATAACAACCAAAGAAATCTGTGGATAAATTACTCCAATTCTAACTTGACCTCATTAACTTCATTCCTGGTTAGTTTATGGTCTGAATCGCTACTTTTAAGTACTTTGTTTTTATTATTGCAATGATTGCACATGCGTTTTTTGTTAATGTTTTGTTAGATCGAGGAGGAGATGCTGTCCCTGCAGAACGAGCGCTCCGAGCGTATCCGCACCCTCCTGGAACGGCAGGCCAGCGAGATCGAGGCGTTTGATGCAGAGAGCCTACGTCTGGGTTTTAGCAACATGGCGCTGACCGGCATTCCCAGCGAAGCCTACCCCAAGCAGGGCTACTCCAACGTGCCGCCCTCCAGCTCCCGCTCAGCTGGCCACTGGAGTCACGGCATCCACCCGCAGAACGTGCCCTCGCAGCAGCTCTCCCGCCGCAGCCACAACAGCAGCGGCGGCGGGGATCGCAGGGGCGAGTCCTCCTCTTCCTCGCACGGCCTGGGCATGGCCCTTGGGCTGGGCCGGGAGGGGAGGGAGATGCACCACTCGTCGCGCTCTTCCGCCTCTTCTTCCTCCTCCTCCTCCTCCTCGTCTTCCTCCCACCACCAGCGACACCACCTACCCCAGCACTACCACCACCAGAGCACGCCACAGCTCTACCGTGAGCGGGAGAGGGATCGAGATAGGGAGCGGGAGAAGGAGAGGGAGCGGGAGTGGGCCGGAGTGCGGGGCTCCGGCGGCGACCTGGCCCACCCACACCCCCTGCCCTTCTCCCATCACCTGCCCTCGCGCTCCTCCTCTCAGTCCCTGGCGATGCTGCCTCCCCCGCCCCCTGCCCCTCCCTCCATCTCCGGGCCGTCCTCCTCCTCTTCTTCTTCCTCCTCCTCGCAGGGGGGGATTTATGTCGGAGGTGGAGGCGGCGGTGGCAGCGGGCTGGCCGTGCGCGGCGCCCCCAGCCTGATGGCCCTGAGAAACAGCCCCCAACCTCTGAGGAGAACGGCGTCCGGCGGGGGGCCAGGAGGTGCTGGGGGTAGCGACGGCGTCCTGAGCCGAAGCACCTCAGTCACTTCGCACATCTCCAACGGCTCCCACCTCTCCTACTCTTAGACAGCAGGCGTTAAAACAGCAGAGAGCCCGATAGGAAGAAGGGTGGGAGTGATTTAGGAAGGTAGCTATCACAGGCTGCATCTCAATACTCTCAGCTTGCCACCTTTCTTTCTTTCCTTCCTGGGCTGATCTCAATTCTAAACTCTTAACACAAAGGATTTCTAAACGCACAGAAGGTCAAAGAGATCAGAAGCAAAGAAAGGACAAACTGACATTATTGAGCTGCACCCTGCCTCTTTAGACTCAGGGTGGGTGGAGAGGTTTCCTTCCATTCCCACAAGTATCAAAGAGGAAGGGAGGGAGGAATGTAACCACCTGTAAAATCATTGGATTAGGGTGACATTAGGTAAAAAAAAAAAAAAAAAAAAGACACTTCTGTTTAATGTTTTTATCTTTGTATAAAAGTGAGATAAGGTGTGTGAAAGAGGGGACGATTAGCAATTTTTTCCCTGTATGTGTCCTCCTGGAACTGCACAGAGAGAGAGAGGGGATGGCAGCCATGTCTTCTTCTATGATATTCTTTGCTGGAATGGAGAAAGAGCGAGGACGAGGGAGGAAACGAGGGTGATGTTTTGTTGCTTGTGTGTGTACTCGTATGTAGTTCGTAGTAGTCCAGATATTATCCAGCAAGAGCCCATAAACTGGACGCGCCGAATGGGCAGAATGCAAGAAGAAAAATAAGGTGTGGGGGGGGGGGGGATACTCTAATATCCAGACTTCTGGAGTTTGGAAAAACATTTTTTTATTGCTTTAAACGTTTACTTTTTTTGTTAATTTCGCTCTTTTTTTGTATTGTGTATTTAAAAGAAAAACCACACACGTAAAAAAGTTGCTCAGAACGTCACCAATGCCTTTAAGGGGTTCTTAAAGGGATGTCGTGCCATCTGAATTTTTTTTTTTAATTTGACGGCTGTGAGGTGATTCAAAGCCGAATACAAATAACACGGAATGTTTGTAAAGTTAAGAGACTCTTCTTCAAAAAAAACAAAACAAAAAGAGATAAAAGAAAAAGGAAAAATGGGATGAGGAAAAATCTTTATGTGGAAATGTACAAATACATATGGAGAGAGGGGGGAAAAACACATAGCTTTCTGGCATCCATGACGTATTGAGTATCTAAACAACATAGGTGTCTATGGGAGTCACTCCAATTGCATGAGATAGATGTGCAAAAAAGAAAAAAGAAAAAAAAACATTTGTAAAAACATGACGAAACACATTTGAAATGTATCGTACCTGTCCCGAGTTTCACTGGCATTTAAAATCACTCGTCCCACATTTGGTTTGTTTTTGGATCTTTACTGTACATATTTATGGGAATATTAAAGAAAAAACAATAAAAAAAACAATCATTTGGTTTTATAGAGTAACAAAGATAATGATAGTAATTTTGATATATTCAAAAACGACTATTGAATTTCAAGATTTAGAGTGACAGCTCCAATTGCATTTTCTATAGGTGTCAATATTACCATAACTAATCCTGATGTAAGTGTTGTTGTAATCATGTTCACGGTTATTTTTTTTATTTTAATTTTTTTCTTGCGATAAGCAAAAAGGGCCCACTTTTGGCTGTGTAACAAAGAAACAAAAAAACACAAAAAAAGGTGATAAAAACTGTTGTCAGGTGTGGTGTGTTCAAGGTCTTAATGATTATTAATAAGGGATTATTGATAATTGTTGATGATTTATTTTGTATGTGTGTCAAGCGGTAAAGTCTAGTTATATTACCACTTCTTTCTTTTTTTTTCATTTTTAGACTGAATTTCAGAGACACTCTTACAACAACACCCTGCTATTCACGTGAACACAGACCTCTTCTGGACTCTCATAGAGGAAAAAAAAATTGGCCACTGGAATGTAAACGCTGGTTTTCCTTTTTTATTTGTTTTCAGGGTAAAGTTGAGAATTTGACTGCTGAAGGGTGCAGCATGCAATCAGTATGTTTAAAAAAGAAAAAAAGAAGAAAGTTTTAAAGTGTGCGGAGGAGGAAGTGAAAGGACGGGCCTCGACCGAGCTGCTGTGGAGGTGCGCCCTCTGGTGCCGGCACAGCAGCAGTGACAGCAGCAGCCCGTCCACACGGATCAATAAGACCCATCAGTGTTTGGTGTGACGCCCACAGAGGGTCTCGTGGGCGGACATTTACTTGAAGAAGATCAGAAATAACTTTTTTGTTTCTGTTTTTTTTTTTTTTTAATTATTATTGTTACTTTATTTAAAAAAATGGAAAAAAGGATAATCACCCTGCTGTTTGTATGACTCAGAAACACCAGCTCAAGACAATTCCCTGTATAACCTACTACTTTATGCTTGGTTGGAATCTCAGTGCATGCATAAACTCCTTATATAAACTAAGACTGGTGGATTGGAGACGGCCGTTGTGTGTGGGAACATCAGTGTGACTGTGTTTTTAGACCGGCTGTCAGGGGTTTCGGTGAGAGGCAGGGGAGTCTCGGTTCCCGTGGCGAGCCCTGGATGAAGGAGAATGAGGATTGAACACATGCTCGGCGGTGCTTTGCAGAGATTTTGGGGGGAGGGTGTTGAAATTCTTATTAAATATTCAAGTCAAGCAATTCCAAGCTTGAGGAAGGAGAGGAATAAGGGTCTTAACACATGTACTGGAAAAGAAATGGGGTGCTTTAAAAAAGTAATTAAAAAAAAGATAATAAATTGATATTAACACATTAACTTGTCTTGATTTGATTTCTGGTTTTCACGTAACTTTTAAGTATCTGGAAAAACGGGCCTAAATGATCTTAGTTTCAGTTTCTAAAGTGTGAATATTTTCTGTTTTTGAAGATATGGCAAAGAACATCTGTCAGTGTTTTTAAATATTTTTTAGGCAGTAGGGGACTGAAAATATGGAGGACCAAAATTTAACTTTTGTTTTTAAATGACTGTAACTAAATTGGTATCATCAGTTAGTCTTTCAAATGACATGTTTTTATTTGCGTTTGAATTTACCCATTTATTTATTTAATGTTATTTATCAATGTATTTTTATTTTTTAAATAAAATCCAAGTTTTCAATGTAATTCCTATGTATCATTTTTCCAATTTTAATATTTACATTCTGCAGTTAGTCTTTATATAGAAAAAGCTCAGGTTTTTGCTGATCAACAAACCTTCTAGTGTAATGATGGCACTGTTTTTAAATTGGACAGACCATACATATATGTGTGTATGTATATAATATTATTACAAATATTTATTTGTAATAATATTTTGTTAGTTTTTTAATTTAATGCATTTTTTTCATTGGCATACTTGGTCCTCCATATGCCCAGTTAAAGTCCCCCTCTTTAAAATTCAGGGTCTCATATTATTTTATTCATTTAGACATCACTAATTATACATAACTGAAGATGGACCCTTTATTCTTACACTTACCAGTGATCCTAGTGATTTTCTGGGCTCCTTAGTTTAAAATGAAAGGATTTCCCTATGATGATGACGCAAACTTTTCTAATTATCTATAATATATTCGTTTTATAAAAATAAGTCAAGTCAAATATTCAAATCCTTTTAATTGTTATTTTTCCCCCTAAGCAGACAAATGCTTCGCTAAACAATTACTCTCGTCCATTGTGTTCATATCCTGAACACAACAGCTATTTGTCCTCCACTGTATCTCTGACATCATTAGCCTGACTGGGAGGATCTGTGCGCACTGCCCTTTAAGATGCGTCTGTCATCGCTCCGTTAATGGAAAGTCACTCCGGCTGTTTTCTGCGGTGCAGATCTGTTCAGTAAGGGCCTGGCTGGAGGAAGGCGGGGAGAAAAAAACACGCACGAGTGGATTTTGTGTCGGCCGAAAACCCAGGAAGGAAGCGGGAGAAGGGACAGGGCTCCGCCGAGAGAGACGGAAATGAGAGGGGGGTGTCCAAAGAGGAAACCCTATCCCTTTAAGAGCAAGTGGGACATAGCGGTGCGAGAAAAGGAGAGGAGGGGGAGAAGAAAGAGGAATTAAAAAAGAAAAGGAAGAAAGAGACAGGGAGGGAGGAGGGAGAGCGGGCGATAAAAAAAGAAAGATGACATCCTCGCAGCTGAACGGCCGAGGTGGAGCGATAGGCTGCGGCCCGGCGAGAGCACCGCTCGCCGGGGTCAGGGCTTGAATCCAACAGCGAGGCTTCGACAAACACCCGATTGGCCTATTTGGGGGGAAATCGGAAAAAAAATATTTGGATTCATAAATTAAAAACAAAGCATGACCTGCTGTGCTGCCAGATACGTGTGTTATAACCCATATTTGTTCTTTTGCGTAAAAATACGCATTTATTTCACGCAGGTTGGCTTATTGTTTGTTGCTAAAGTGTGATACTGTGAGATGCGAGGTTTTTTGTTTTTTTGCTTCTTTTTTTCTGGAAGTAGTTTGGACTGTGTGATCCTGCGCTTCAGTGAGACTGCTGTTTAAATTAATTAAAGTTAGAAACCAAAGTCAAAGAGAGAAACGGGCTGTTATTGGCCTGGCCTGCTCCACCACTGCCTGTGTACCGCAGCGTGCGTTAGTCAACAGCTGCGTGCATTTTAATCGTCAGCACTAGGCTACCTCAATGAGAGAAACATATTTTTGCAGACGGCTTTTTTCGCGTTTTTCCAGAGGACCCGGGAGCCCGGCGTTTCTGCTGCCGGACAGGCGGCTGTTTGCGCCCCGATCAGCGGCGGGCCGACCCGAAGAAAGCGATGCAAAGACCGCTCTCCTCGATCTCAATCCAGAGCTGACTTTCTAATCTCCATCGCTGTGGCGCAAAATGGATGCTGCTTGGAGCAATTTTCTCTTCCAGGTAGGCCTCTCTCTTTCCTCTTTGCTCTGCTTTCACTTTAACAGCTCGCGTGCTGTCGCGCAGGCCTCCCCCTCTCTCTCCCTCTGTCTGTCTCTCAGTGTGGGTCCACAGCTGTCCTGCAGCCCTCACTTCTTGCATTTACTACACCGCACTCTTGGAGAAGATATAGCTGTGACTTGTGTTTACATTTGGTGATGGCCTTCTCCTTTGCTTCTCCAGAGTACTCCCACTCAAAACCAAGTGGAGGGGAGCCTCCAATCAGAGCTCTTGCCAGTTCATACGAGTTCTCCCCAGACCCCACCCACAGAGCACATAGCACAGCCTCCTTCAACTGTGGACACCACTGCTCTCAGTGAGGAACCTCTGCCTGGTAAGGGGACACTGCACTCTTAAACACCTGTGGAGCTGAGAAAAAGTGTTTGTGAAAAGACCGGACACAGCGAGGCAGATGATGGCCACAAAAATTTGAATCTCTTAAAATAGCCGAGTACTGAAACGTGCAAATGCAAATGGAAGCGAATGAACCACTTGTGTGGTCTAAAAAATGTAAAAAGTGTACAGGTCACTCATGGATTATCAGGTACAGGTGAATGACACAGTGTAGAGCATCTCAGCATCGCTATGACAACAGCATGAAGAATATCAACTCCTACACTGGTGATCAGAGCAGGATTGTGTAGTTTATGAATAATGTGTATTTATTTTTGCTATCATAGAAAGCAGCTAAATTTCTTTAATCCTACCAAGCCTGAGCCATGAAGCTCTTCAGCACATCGTCTTCACTTGTGTGCCAGCAGAAAAATAAGAAATATGGAGCACTGACCACCACATCCCCATCTGTCACTCGGATAATAAGTCACCCTCCCAAAATGTGAATATTTTCGATTATACGTGTCATCTGTGGTCGATAAGAGAATATCTTTGAGGTTTAGAGTGTCTGAAGAACTCATTTCTGAATGGACTTTAATCTCATCAGAATAGTTAATGCAATGGTCACTATAGTAACAGCCCTGCGCAATATATCAATCATATCAGCCAGTCATTTTAATAGCTAACCAGTTAGTTATGTAAGCTAAAAAAAAGTTTAAAATTTTTTTCTATTACATCTTCTTAAGATGGACTTTTCTGCTTTGGACTTTTTTTTTTTTTTTTTGACTAGTTGACCTTCCAGAGGTTTATATTTAGACCGGCCACATACTCTGTATGTATCTGTTTTCCTGCAGGATGCCTTAAAGGATCATATAAAGCATCAAAAATTAACATCTTTCTTTCTTTCTTTTTTCCATCATCTGTCTTTCCTCACACCTCCCTCGGCTCCAGTGAAGCCCGTGTCTCGGCCAGCTCGCGTGCAACACATCTGTGCCATCTGCAACAAGCAGTTCAAGAACAACTACAACCTGCGGCGGCACCAGTCGGTCCACACTGGGGTACGCATGAAGGACAGGGCCAGAGAGCAGGCGGAGGGAGCAAAGGAGAGAGCTGCCAGCCAGGTGGTGGCGGCGGCGGCGGACCCGTCGGCAATGGCGGTGGGGGCCGGAGGGAGGGCGGAGAGGCCCCATGTTCCCCTCTCCCTGCTGCACCTCTCCGCGCCTCCCCCTCTCGCCCCTCCCGGTGTGCTGGCGGGCGTTCAGCAGCCTCCCCTGGGTGGTCAGGATTGTGAAGGGGTGGCCATGCCAAACGTAATGGCTAGTGTTAACCCTCATGCTCCGCCTCCTGCTGCTGTCGTCATGGCCACAGGGGCGGCAGTACAGGTGGGTCAGGGCCTTGTGGAGATGGCTGTCGTCAACCCCGAACCTTCAAGCATGTTGTTTCTTAAGCTGCCTGACCGGAGGGATGGTTAAGACGTCTTCTCCCCGCGAGCAGCTGTCCGTGTGTCACCTGCTTTGTATTTGATTCAAATTCCCCAGTTTCTCACATTTTCCATAAAGCCCAGGAACAGAAATCCGTTAAGGGACCAGTAAATTCCATCCCAGTGTTTGGCACTGGTCCCTCAGTTTGAGAAACACTGTGCTTGGAAGCCTCCCCCATGCTCCCCTGCATGTTCTCTGTAACACAAACAGTGTGAAAGTGGCTAAATGTTTTGCACAAATAGTGAAAACTTTGCACAACCCACACTTAATTGGCAAAATCTCAGCGTGCATCTTGCATGGTTTCCACATAAGAAACAGGGCAGCCAACAATGAACGCATTTCTTTTCACAGTGCAGCAGCGAAAAGCTTAACGTCTGAACTCTGTAGTGTGCTTATCTTGTCTGCTTTGCCTCAGCGGCCCACGAACCCCAACCCCAACCCCGTGAGGAAGAACCACGCCTGCGAGACGTGCGGGAAGGCCTTCAGAGACGTCTACCATCTCAACCGTCACCGCCTGTCCCACTCAGACGAGAAGCCGTTCTCCTGTCCCATCTGCCAGCAGCGCTTCAAGAGGAAGGACCGCATGAGCCACCACGTGCGCTCCCACCAGGGCGGCGTGGAGAAACCCTACATTTGCCCCCACTGTGGAAAGGCTTTCTCCAGGTAATGCAGCAGAACGAATGTTCCCGACACACTTGCGGCACGTGAAGAATTTCCTGCTCTGACGTGTTTCTCTGTTCTTTCTCTGCTCCCAAGGCCCGACCACCTCAATAGTCACGTCAGACAGGTGCACTCCTCGGAACGACCCTTCAAATGCCCCGTAAGTCACAATTATCTCGTGTTTTATCTTCACTTTACTTTACACGTTTAGTCACTTCACTGTGTGCATAGTGTTCCTCTTACACATTGCAGTGCTTTTATATTTTCAGCTTATATATTGCAGACAGACACGAGTATATGAACAATGAGAATATTACCATGGAAACCGATGTGGATAAAGTACATATGTATCTTAATCAGATATGTAGGCATAACATTTATTTAACATTATTGTGAACATTATGCCTACATGCAGCACAACTGAAGCTGGATATTTACACAAGCAAGATCAGCATGTCTCATCGCACACTTGTGTGTTTATGTACATGTGCGTCTACATGCGTCATACATAAAGATGTGAACTACAGATCTTTGAACTTTCGTTAACTTAAATTTGATAAATATTGGTTTATCAACTATATGATGACGAACCGTGACAGTAAAAATGATAAAACTCTTTCACACAGATACACACGGACTTATTAGACTGTGGATCACTCACACAGTCCAATATAAATATATATATATAAATATAAATATGCAGCCATCATGACACTGAAGTTATGAAATTCTCTTTTACTGTATCATTGTATGATCAACAGAACAAAATCTTGCATAACAATTTTTTTTTTGCACTTATTGAGGGGTGAGAGTCTCTGTGCTGAGTGTAGTAGCAGTCATTACATAGTTCACGTGGCCCTTTAAACATACATAGATTTATCTGTTTATTTATTTATAAAAAATAACTTTTACCACTGCTGTTTTTTAATTTTTGTTATTATGATTAAGTAAATTAGCTTACCAACAGTACAAACAGACCAAATAATCATATGCTATGGGCATGCGCTAACTGTATAAAAAAGATGGAGTTAGCTGCTGACATCACAGTGGCTTGTGAAGCCCTCTTTGAAGTCTCAATTCTGACATCATGACTGTCACCATCCTGTGGGTTTTTGTTTTTGTTTTTTTTACAGCCTGAAGTGAACATGTTTGGATAAGAGGCCAAAGTGCTAAGTTGCTAGCTAACGCAAGATAGCAAACAGATACCCACTAATAACTGCTAAGTAAAGAATTTTACTCACCAAAACTGGAGCTTAGGCTTCTTGAACAGGCTGTTAGGTCCATTAACCACAAAGCAAAGCATAGTATTTGTCTGATAAATGCCCTGGAAATCTTTAAAATGTCAAAAGCACCCCAAAGAAATTAGCTGTGGTACAGTGGCGCTAACAGCTACAGCTTCCTATGTCAGCATTAGCAGTGTAAACATTGTTTTGGACATATATTGATCCTGAAAAGGTAAAATAGCTGTAGAACCTAAACACTTTAAACAAATGTATTTCTTCTGTAAAGAAAGTCTGATGCCTGAAACCGTGCATTAGTGACGAACAGTGTGCGGAATTCATTTGTGGGTTTTCAAATATGTGCAGCTGTCACTAAGATTTTGTGGTGTGCAAAACATAATATTGTAAAACCTCACTTTAAAAATTGTAGTTTGCGAAAAGTTTTGCCATCATATTGTCATATTGCTTTCTTGTTTTTTCAGACATGTGAGTCCAGTTTCGCTACTAAGGATCGTTTGCGTGCACATATGATTCGCCACGAAGAGAAGGTGCCCTGCCACATCTGTGGGAAGCTCCTGTCAGCTGCTTACATCACAGATCACATGAGAGTGCACAACCAGTCGCAGCACCACTCATGCCATCTCTGTAACCGCAGTAAGTACAGGTGTTTTATTGCACTACATTCAATATAAATTGCATTTTGAGGGAGGAAACACGGACATTAAAGCAGACATAGCTTTAGGGATGAAACAGAAACTGTGCACTCTGTAGTAAAAATGTCAAAAACAAAAAGACCACAGTGCACCTGGCTTAACCTTTTTTACTCTTTTGTTCTTGCTTTGTGTGAAAGATGAAGAAAAAACAGAGAAAAGGATCATTTATCTTGCTCTGCCTGAAGAAAACAAAATCAATCTACCATCACCGCTATAGCACGCGCTTATGTGCTGCACTATTTCCTGGCTGAGTGCTGCAAATGCCTGAAGTCACAGCTGTTTGTTCAGCAGTTTTACTGCGATAGCAAACCTCCAGAATGTTTCAGAGAAAGAGTCCAGTGACTTTGAACGTGGCATGATTTTTAGTGCCAGACCTGAGTATTTCAAAAACTGCTGATCTGCTGGGATCAAAACCATCTTTGGGGTTTACAAAGAACAGTCTATAAAATATCCGGTCATGAGCAGTTCTCTGGATGACTGCGTTGAGCTGATAGGAAGGCAACAGTAACTCAGATAACTTCTTATTACAACCAAGTTATGCAGAAGTAAAGCAGAGTATTGATTTCTCCTGCAACATGGTGGGGTCAGAATTTGGAATAAGCTTCATAAAAGCATGGCTCAGTCCTATGGCCATGAGCCATAAAAGCATGGTTCATGACTCAGTCCTTATATCAGTGGTGGTGATGGTGCACTGGTGCGTCAGATATTTTCTTGGCACACTTTGAATCTCTTAGAACAAAGTCTCAGAGGAATGTTTCCAGCACCTTGTTGAATCTTTGCCAGGAGTACAACCCAGTACTAGCAAGGTGTACCTAACAATGTGGCCAGTTGACTCTTGTTGCATAACATTTAACTGAAAAGTGTCCATATAAACTTCACACAGAAGGCCCCGGCCAGATGGTGGAGTCGAACTCAGGACATTCTTGCGGTGACAAGTGTATTTGTAAAATTTCAGACTGTTAACATGAGGTTCCAACATCAGTATTTGATATTTATTTAGTGTCCAATCACATTTACACACTCGTTCTTTCACTTATGACCGTTTACATATTTAAATATGGTATTATAATAACATGGTAGCACTGTGGTTGGCAGGCTTGGGTCAGGGGAGTCTTGCAAAAGAGAAAAAAATAAAACCTTGAGTTTTTAATTTGTCGTTTTATGAGCTTGCTGCATTGTTTCGTTTGTGCTTGGATCTCAATTGCATCATCTCTCGCTGAAGTAACGCTTCTCGGCTCTCTCCCTCTCACCCATCAGGCTTCACCACACTGAC
The DNA here is from genome assembly GCF_018398535.1 of Haplochromis burtoni. Lineage (NCBI taxonomy): Eukaryota > Metazoa > Chordata > Actinopteri > Cichliformes > Cichlidae > Haplochromis > Haplochromis burtoni. Next base: position 144,388 of record NW_024582881.1, on the reverse strand, counting down.
GTACCTTCGTGTCCACGCTCAGAAGCACCACGGCCAGGAGTGGAAGGACAGCCCGGGGGGCTTTGGCGGCAGCGCCTCTGGCGGCATGCTCGTCTGTCACTTGTGTGGCGTCCACTGCAAGACGCCCACCCAGCTCCAGGGTCACATGGGCACCCACACCAACAACCAGGCCGCCCAGAACCCCGTCACCTCTAATGTGGCTGCCAGCAGCTCAATCACCCTTAGCAACATGGTGACAGCACCCACCGTCTACGTCACCGGTAATACGGTGGTGGACCTGCTCGTCACAGACTGCTCTAGCATTGCAGCACCGCAACCCCAAAGTTAGCAGTAGAGAGCTCATCAGCAATAACCCCTGTCCTTCAGCAGAGGGCAAGGTCAGAGACGGTTGGAGTTACTCGTAGATGCTGATCCGATTTTAGTTTTGTCACATCTCCACTCACGGGTAAGGTTAGGATGAAGAGTTGAGGTTGAGATTAACACCAGTCAGTGCTCAAGGGCAGTTTAACCTCAGAGTTGCAGAGCTGAGGCACCAGAGAAAAGGAGAAAATGGAGGAGCCGGGGAGGGGGGCAGACAAAAGGACATTTGTAGCTGCAGGAGGTTCAGTGACACTAACGACAAACGTGGATGTGTTGTCCAGATATTTCCGAGTGCTCTTGTACGTTTAAAACTCCAATGAAACTGTGGTATTGTGAGCATCTACTGTATCACTCTCCTCTCTCTTTCCTCTCTCTCTGTCTCTTCCCTCGACCCCGGCGTCGGCTGCTCTCTGCAAGCGCACCAAGTACTGTATGTATATCTCACACCAGCTCTGATCTTACCTCCATTTTGCAGCTCACTTACTAAGAATCCAAAAGGCTTGCGTTTAAAATAAGTAAAGAAAAAAAGTAGCAGGGAGAGAGCAACTCCCAGAAAATAAAACGAAGAATCGGTTTAGAGGGGAGGTCGCGTGGATGGGTGCGCGGAAGTCTCGGCTCGACTCGCATGTTGGCTTGTATTTTGTTTTATTTCATTTGCTTTTTTTCAGAGAATTAACTTTTGATTTGAAGCGGCGATGATCGTTTCTTTAAGTCTCTTTGATTCGGATGTTTGTAGATCGGGACAGAAGACGGCATGCATTCGTGGGATGTACTTTATTCATTTGTCTCCATAAAGGTACAGAGATGACGAGAGAGTTGCGTTCAGCACCGTCAAGCACCTTAAACTTGTTATTGCTGGATTCCGTAAAGGATCGAAGTGGGTTTAAGATTTCTTGGATTTTTCTCGCTCTCAGTCTTCCTCTCTGGGTCTAGCCTTTGAAATTTAAAAAAAAAAAGAAAAGAAAAAGCAAGAAACAACTGCTAACAAACACTTCAGCTTCTGACATGGCGAAATCTTGCACCTGAGAACTACCTTTTTGCATGAAAACAAGCTAGCTCAGTCATGCGTATTGTTAGGGAGCTGTGATGACAAAAGAAACTTTTCAGCAGTTCCACTAAGTAAGTTAGTTGGCTGTAAACAATAATATTTATAAAAGTGTTGATTTCATTCAGACATTTTTAACATTGTTGGCCATTCATTTGATTGTATCGCCACAGTCCTTTTGTTTTCTCTATGTACCAGTCCAATGAGTGAAACTTATGCATTAGATTTAGTCATTTAACCCTCTGTATAGCACATAATGTTTCGAACACGTCATTTTGCATTAATCATGTGAAGAATGGACTTTTTTTTTGAGTTATATTGTGGGTGATTGAGTGGTGTTGAAAGGGCTTCTAAAGTCACAAGTTGGAGTTTGATGACATAAGTCGGAATTTGCTGTAAACTAAATCCTGGTTTCGTACTGGAGCGAGTTTTCAGTTTTGTGTTGATACGTTATCTCGAGATTCATAGAGTTCTTTTCACCTTTTTTTTTCTTCCTTTTTCTTTTCCTTTGGAAATACGTTCTTCCTGTTGAGAAAATTAGTGAATTACTAAAAGTTAATTTTTAGCTTTTCTCCATTACATTAAGAAAAAAAAAGTAATACCTCTACTCTAGGATTCTGTACAGCTCTTGTGATACATCTTAATGCCTTATCGTACTCAACTGCATTTTAATTCTTTTATGATAAAATATTTCAAATCTTAGTCATGGATTCATTAAGAATATTAATGGGATGTATTTATATTTATATTTTTATATTTCTCAACAGTATGCATGTCTAAAAGGTTGTTAGAGCAAAAAAAAAATATCAATGATGCTTACTACAGTCATAAATATTATGTTATTTTGTAGATGCAGTAGAGTTCATGTTATTATTTTGTAATTTGGACAATTTAAATTAAAAAGAGTAAATGGGCACTGGTTTGTGGGCTGATCCTTTCTCCGACCGTGTAAGACGATCGTCCATCCATCTCGGTCCCGGTAGGGCCTGGAGCCTCTTTCAATAGATACTGAGTAAATGGCAGGGTACATGCAGGACAGGTCTCTACTCCATCACAGGGCTAACTCAGAGAGACAGGCAATCATTCACACCCCCGCCAACTAACCTAACGTGCATGTCTTTGGACTGTGAGAAGAAGCCAAAGCAGCCACAGGGAGAACAAAACCTTCTGCTGTGAGGTGGCGGTGCTAACCACAATGGCACCACTGATAAGAATATTAATAATGAGAGTCTTCAGTTTAGTATTTCACATTGAAATACACATTAAGTAGCCTATTAAACATAAATGATGCATAATTTGGTCTGCAAAGTACAAAGGTTGAGTAAGGGAAGGCAGTTAAAAGGATTATAGTAGTGTAGTGCTGTCTGATTACATGCTAAAGTTGCACATATTGATCATTTGAGACCATAAATCTTTACCCATTCATTTATTTCTTCATAGCTGGGCAATTTACAATGCAGGATACTAGTGCTGATTTTAATTGAAGACACGACAACTAAATTGAGTAAAAGGTTTTCGTATAACATTCCAACAGGCAGCTATACATTAGGGATTTCTTTTGTATCAGGAATGTCCTAAAATGTCAGGTTTCACTGTGGGAAAAAGGGATAATGTTAGTAAAAGTCCATACAGCAGCACCAATTTGGATACTGGATAAAGCCAGCTTTAAAATTCTTTGACATTTTTCACTTAAAATTAATCAGAAAATATTGATGACAAGAAAAAAAGTTTTAGCATGTTTTCAGAAAAGAGAGAAAATATCCAGTGAGCAGCAGTTCTCTGGGTGACAATACCTTGCTGATGTAAGAGGAGAACAGCCAGACTGCTTTGAGTTGAGTGGAAGGTAAGAGTAACTCAAACAACCACTTCTTACAAAGTACAACACAGCAAACCTTGAAGCAGATGAAAAAAAACACACCAGAGGCCACTCCTGTCAGCTAAGAACAGGAAACTGAGGCTACAATATGCATGGGCTCACCAAAACTGGTAAATGGAAGATTTGAAAGATGTTGACTGATAAAAACATGGATCCATCCTGCCGTGGATCAACGCTTCAGGCTGCTGGTGGTGTATGATGTATGATGACGCAGCAGCGCCTCTTCTTTCTCAGGAGACTGAAAAGATTCGGCATGAGCCCCCGCATCCTCAGGA
>NW_024582881.1:136454-138875 GCF_018398535.1 Haplochromis burtoni | reverse complement strand
GGGATATTCATATTACTGATGTGCACCTGTGACGGCAAGCCACACATGGTAAGCTCCACACCTCACCGCCAGTTGATTCACTTTAGTTTACTTTGCAGTCACTACTTTAAATATATTCTATTTATTGTCCAATATTGTTTCTTTATTAAATGTATTTATTTTTTCATTTCACCTTCCAATGTTTGTATGGCATGCACACATATTATCACCGCAAGGTCAAAGTTCTGTTTTATGTTATATTAATACATCTGTCTTTGCTTGAGTTACCTGGGGTTTGGCTTCCCCTTCCTGGCTGGCAAAAGGTGTGGCAAAGGGCTGGGAGAGCTCAAGAATAGCTGACAGCCTAATTGGGTGAAACCAAATGATTCAAGTTTGTTTAATTGTTTTGGATTAGTTAATGTTATTGCAGCCATTTTCCCCCCTTGTGTGATATTTGATTTAGCTAAACCATTAATTAAGTTCCCTTGAACTTGAAATGTATGGCTGTACTTATTAGTATAGTCAGACTGTACTATACATACAGCATTATGAAAAAGTCTTGAGCCAACCCTTAGTAGTAGTAGTATCATTATTTTCTTGACATTTCTTTAAGTAGTCTTTAGGAATAGTTCTCCGGGCTTCTTAGAGGACATTCAAAGCTCTTCTTTGGATGTTTGTTGGCTTTTGTTCTGTTCTCTGTCAAGATGATCCCACACTGATTCAGTATACCGAGGTCTGAACTCTGGGGAGACCAATCCATGACTGATACTGTTCCATTGTGTGGTTTTCTAACACTGTATTGGCAGAAGAATTAAGCTGTTGCCAATCAGATGCTTTCTCAATGGTATTGCATGGTGGATAAAAATCTGATGGTACTTTTCTCTGTTCATTATTCCATCAATTTTAACAAGAACTCAGACACCAGTAGCTGAAATGGCCCCAAGCAAATTTTACTACTCAGACATGCAGCTACATGTTTGCAGTTTAACTGAGAAAAAAATATTTCATGTTTCTACAAGAGCGGATGCCGTTGAGCGTTCAGGAAGACTGTTAATGTCCTTGGGTGTGGACTAAAGTATGATCAACTAGTAACAAACAGAACTCATTTTACACTGCATGTTATTAGTAGCTGTTCTTTGATAACTTTAAAAAAACAAGAATTGGGTTCATAAGTTTGACTATAGTTTGGATTTTGTCTCATAGACAAAGGGTCAAAAGTATACTTGCACCCCCATTTTACATATCCTTAAGCAAGGCCACTTCAGAAGCCTAATGTTAGCCTGCTTTATCCTTTCATAAACCAGTGTTGATGTGTTTGGCATCATTGTCCTGTTGGAACACCCAACTGTGTCCACGTTCCAACCATATAGCTGTTGATCTGAGGTAAAGTTGAAGAATTTGAAGGTAGTCCACTGCCTTCATTATTTGATCCAATACCACTAGCAGCAAAACAGCCCCAGGAGCATGATGCTACCTCCACCATGATTGACAGTGGTACCGTGTTTTCTGTTTTGAAAGCCTCAGCTTTACTTCTCCAAACATAACTCTTGTCATTGTGGCTAAATAGCTCAATCTTTGTCTCGTCTGACCATTTGGCTTGCCCATGTGGGCAGCTGCAAATTTTAGTTGAGCTTATAGGTGTCACTTTTGGAAGGGGGCTTCATCCTTGGTCAGCACCCTCTCACTCTATAGTGATGTAAAACTTACTTCATTTTGGACGGTGATGCTGGTGTTGTAGCAGTTTCCAGTGCATGGCACGATTGAGCTTTGGTGGTTCCTGGGTTGTTCCTGAACATCCTAACCAGTTTCTTCTCATCTGAGGGTGATAGTTAGTGTCATCTTCCAGACCTTGGCAAAGTGGTGACACATCTGGATATCTTATACTTAATTGTTTGAACTGATGATCTTGGAATCTGCAGTTGTTTAGAAATGGCTATAGGAGAAATCCTCAACTTGTGTAAATCTACACTTCTCTTTCTTAGATCTTCACTGAGTTCGTTAGAATTTCCCATTGTTCTCTGTGTTGATTGATCCAATAAGTTCTGTCAAACAAATTCTTTTTATGCTGGCAAAGAGAAACTGGCAGTTGTAGTCTATCATAGTCAGTAATATGAAGTTCATTGGCCTTGGCCTTGTTAAGTTAAAAGACACTGAAGATTTAGGTGAGTATATGTACTGTATATATATTAGACGCTGTATATATACTTCTCACCCAATGTGGGTAAGAGAAAGTCCCAAATACATGTAAATGTGTAAACCCAATTCTTGTTTTTAAAAGTCATTATAAAGACTTTGTACAATCATTCCATCCTGGAAAAGAAACAGTTCGAAGAAATCATTAAAATCACATAGTTGCCATAACAATTATGCCCATAATGAGTATAAGTAAACATCTGACCATAACTGAATAATGACTCCTTCAAACTCTGATATATATATATA